>NW_005871048.1:36663184-36692595 GCF_000147115.1 Myotis lucifugus | reverse complement strand
CCCCCCAGGACCTCATCAAGTCCAGGGCCTCCTCTGCCAGGGCAGGCCCTCACCACCCTCCTGGCTCTGACAAAAGCTGCCCCATTCCTGCCAACCCGGCGGGGGGGGGGGGGAAGCCCAGACACGGCCCAGGCATTTCACGCAGAGGAACACGGCTGAAGTCACACAGCCACCTCCACGCGAGCGTCTCACATCTTAGAATATTATGGTTTGCCCTGTACTGTAAAGTCCACAGAAAAAATGTGAAAGCTTTAATGGCATTTTGTTTCAAGTTGAGCAAGTTTGCTAGAACGTGGGAAGAAAAGCCTTCAGTTTCATAGGATAAAAGGGAAGAAAACCCATTTCTGGTGTGGGCCACTCCCATGACGCTTTAGCTCTTTGTATCCCACAAAAGGAAACGGGCTTCGCCTGAGCCCTGGGAGACACCACAGGGTGGGACATAAAGGAACGGTTTGGCCGAGGAATCAGAGAGCAGCTCTGCACTAAGTGCGTGAGGACCCTGGCCTTCCATCCAGGTCGCCCTGCAAGTCACTGTGGGAAACAGAGATAAAAGCAAACCTCAGCAAGCCCCCTGGTGCAGAGACCTGCTTCACATCTCAGTCCTACTCCTGCTCGTCTCATTTCCTCAGTGCTCCCCACAGGAGAGGGGCTGGCCACAGCGCCCGGCCACAGCGCCCGCATGAGGGAGGAACTAAGAAGTGCAAACACCTAGGGCCCCTTCCCCAGCAGAGCTGCCCAGAACTGGCACAGCCAGGGGAGAGGGAGGGGGCAGGAGAGAGCACCTGAGCTCTGCCTGCTAACTCCCAGCCCCACCCACACCACTGACGCCCTCCAGGCCCGGAGCCCCCTGCACAGGAAGTGGGGAGGCTGAGTCCTCGCTCCCCTGACAAGCCTGCTGGGTGCCCCTGAACTCCATCCCTAACCACAGACACATCACGACTGCTGCCCGCTGGTCTGTTACTGCAGCTTATCCCAGAGCTTCTCCGCAGACCTGACCACACCATTTCCACACGACACAGATAGACAGCGATTTCTGGAATTCAATCAAAAGCACAAGCTGGGGCCTCCGGTCTCAGAATTTTAGTGATCAGACAACTGGTCATACCCTTGGGAAGGACTTGGGCCTTCTCCCTCAGGGAGGCGAGGGTCCATCACAGACCCACGAAGGAGCTCACTGGGTTTTCATCTGTGAAGATCGCTCAGTCATGGCTTCTGCTGCCAGACTTCACTGCAGGTTCTGAGGAGCCCATGCCAACACCACACCAATTCCACAGGCTGAAAGCAGCTCTGGAGAGCACACGGGATTATGGGAGAGTGGGGGCACCCACAACACCCCGGGGGGTGAACTCACATGGGGATGGGGAAGGATGCTGTTATTCAAGCAGAACTTGGCCAGTAGGAGGTTGGTACCTCTTCAACACAGTCAGCCAGATGTTTCCCAGAAAGATTCCCCCAAAGAGACAGAGGAGTGCCGTTTTCCCGCCTTGAGAAGAAACCTCTGCAGCTTATGGAACCGGTACCAGCTCTGCCCTCGTCACTCTGTCAGTTCTGTCCTGCTGTTCTCCAAAAGGCAGGGTAAGAAGCCTCCTCCCACTGCACTATCTACCTTCAGCCTCAGGAAAGTTTTAAAATTAGCGAAATAATTTATTCATAGCTTTTATGTCTGGGCTATTTTTTTTTGCCCTGACAATTTTGGTAAAGTCTGCTCCATTAGTCACCAAACTAGAGGCCTGGTGCATGAAATTCAAGGGGAGGGGGTCCCCTCAGCCTGGCCTGCGTCCTCTTGCAATCCAGGACACCTCGGGGGATGTCGGGCCTAAACCGGCAGTCAGACATCCCTCTCGCAATCTGGGATGCTGCATGCACCAGTGACCATACTTTTCATACAGGTGAAAGGCATCTTGCTGTTGTATGGGCAGCTACATTTATTTTTTTGCCCTGATTATAAAAAGTAGTACATAACATGATCCTTCTGAGGCAGTAATACCATTTTCCCTATCTTATGGGTGGAAAAACTGAAGCAGAGAGAAGTTAAGTAATTGGCTTTGTCACACAGTTATAAGTGTCAGAATCAGGGCTGACCACAAAATACGCAAGCCAGAGTCCATGCATGTCATCACTGCATCATCCTGTTTTTCAGTGTTAGAATAGCCTTGCCAGGTTTTAATTTTTAAATCTAAGAGACTGTTCCCAATATATAGGGTAGGGTCCCTAGGCCTGGCTAGTGATCAGGGCCATCTGTGGGGTGACTGGCAGGCGGGGCCATCAGGCCCCCCGCCTCCTCCTGCCTTGGCCACTGCCGCTGGTTGCCTCCCTTTTAGGGGGCAGACACTTAATGCAAGGTATAGAGCGTCTGCCTCCTGGTGGTCAGTGCACATCATAGCGACCAGTTGTTCTGCCATTCGGTCAATTTGCATATAGGGTTTTATTATATAGGATAGTACATATTACGTCTACAGTGTTCGGGGTCTCCCAACCATACGCATTTTGACCAGCAAAATCATAATACACAATAGTAGGAATACTGAAGAGTCACCACCACACCGTGCACAGAAAATGTCGTTGGGATGACGAGAAACACCTGCCAAAGCACTTGCCTGTTCTCAGCTTAGGCCAAATACAAGATGACAAAAATGGAGTGGGTAACTCCCCAGTCTGTGTGCCTTCACCCTTCCTCAGAGTCCTGAAGGTCATGGTGAACTACGTCACTTAAAGTCTGACGCTCCCTGGACCATCAGTATGGGCATCACCAGGGAACTCATCAGAACTGCAGAGCCTCCCAGGCAGAGCTCCTGAATCAGAACCTGCACCCAGCACTCTCAGGCACGCACAGTGTAAGCAATGCACCAAGACCCTCTCCTCCCACCCCCAGCACCCCCACCTCAATAGCACATGTACATTGGCCTCAGATCTGAGATCAGCCTCTGCTCCCAGGAGGCCACTGAAGTTTTCTCCGAGGGGCCCAGCTGCCATGGCTGGCAGTCCACCCACCTGGCTGCACCCTGGGCCCCGCTGGCCTCCCTGTGGAACTGTCCGAGATGGCTAGAAACGTGCAAGGCATTTTGTCCCCCAAAACGTTCATTTATTCATGAGGAAAAAGATCTATTTTTAGGTGTCAACTGCCAGGGTATCCTGGCTCACCCAGTGCCTCTCCTCCCACTTGCCCAATTAGAAAGATCATATTGTTTCCTGGCATACAATTCCAAGGGCACTGAGCACAGGCAGGGGACCCGGAGAGGGCTCCAAGAACAGCTCTCAGTGAATGGAAACAAGATGATTTCTGCTCAGAGTAATTTCCTCAGCACCCACCCTTTCCTCCCATCACAGACCCCATGCTGAAGGGATGCCAAGGCCACATGGAAGTAACGGAACACCAGCATATGCAAGACATATTTCTGTATCCTCAGAACACAGCAGAAAGAAGGGAGAGCTAATCAGTTAACTCTCTTTATCCCACCCAAGTTGAAAACTTAATAGTCTAACCCCAATTTCCCAGATGATAGATGAATCCAAGTTTTTCTTATATGCAGGACTGTGCCTAAGAAGGGAGGGTGTAAAATTCAGAAACTTCTGACCTAGCTGTGTTCTCAAATTCTGACTTTTTAGGGGGACACTGGGAATGACCATAAACAACAGAATTTACCTTATTATCTTGGTGTGCTACAGGGAGGGCAAATATGTCTGGCCATTTCCCTTTTTTTTGCTTACAGTAGATGGCACTAATTTATCACAGTGCTTTTCCCAACCAAATCTAGATGCTGCCTTAGGGTCCTTCTCCACAGAGCCCAATCCTGCAGAATCTCAAAGCCCACCCCATGGCTCCTGGATCAGCACGGACATTTGAACAGGATCTCTCCCACCCCCCTTCACTGAAGTTTGCACACCGAAGTCTGAGAAGTGCTGGTGCAAGCCGCACCAAAGTGAAATGGACTGTCTACCCCTGGTCTATTTTACTGGTTTCTCAATGCTACATCCCCATTTCTATTCCAACGTCTCCTGAGGTTTAAATCTGGAAGCTTGTAGACTAAAGATGACCCAATTTGTGGCTTTTCTTGGGGGGGGGGGGCGGGGGGAGTGAATCAGTATTCCTGTAAATAATGGGCCTACATTTCCAAATGATAATAGGTGATTAGAGCTAAGTAGCAGCTGCTCTCTAGAGTCTCCAATTTACCCCAGTCTCCACTCCTCCCTATTGCTTTACAGCAGCCCATTTTCACTCATTCTGGCTGTGAACCTGATGTGTGACTATACCATAGACCATAGTTATTTCCAAAACCAACAAGAACCATCACCCATGACATCATCCCCGTCACATTCAACTCTTTTCTCTACTTCTGAAGGTGAGCCCCGCCTGCACTGGCACAGTTTCTCTTCCCCACCTGATGCCTGTGCTGGGGAGAGGAGCACCTGCAGTGTGAGCTGCCTTGTCATCTAGTTCCTGTTCTGTTTGAGATCCACAGGTTGTCTGAGGTCTGCACATACCCCCCCCCCCCACACACACACATAGATCTTTTCTATTGTCTAGTTCCCAGCGTGAAGCACACACCAGGAACCACAATCCTTAAGGGCACGAACTGTAGGTCTGCAACAGAGTTCAAATTCCTAGCCCTGCCTCTCAATAGCCATGTGATGACCCTAGGCAAGCCGCTCACTTCCCCGCCCCCATCCCAGCCTGTTTCCCTATCTGTGAAATCGTGGGAAGCACTAAACCCAGTACTCCAGAGCTACTGTGGGAAACAAACAAAAGACTGTTTGTGAAGTGCGTAGCAAAGACCTAGCATACGTATGCACTCAGTAAAGGTGGTTATTGCTATTATTATACACAGTTGGTGCTCAAAAAATTCCTTAATGATTGACTTTCCCATCACCTCTGACTACCCCACTTCCCAGAGAAACTGAGAGCTTCCAGGCCCTCTGCACTGTCCCCTGGGATAGGGAATCATGCATGACAGTCCATGCGGACTGGTCTCTGGACAGGCTGCCCACATCAGGGTCCAAGGATATGGAGTGGTGGGAGCAGACCTAAGACCATATGCTGGGCATTTTCCATAAACCATGCCCCCCTCCCCCACTTCTACACAAACCAGCCAAATGTTTTGCTTTTAAAAAAAGTGATTAGCATTTCCATAGGCCTCCCTTTGAAGTTGATAAGATATATTTTTAAATTCCATTCTAAGCCACACAAATCTCTCTTCTCTGATCTCACACTGCTCTTGGTGAGGACCACACAGGTCAGCATTAATGCCCTCACAATGTATCCTAGAGGCCCACAACTCTCCAGGACAGCTCGCAGTGGCCTCTAAAGGTGATTAGCACGGTGTGTGGCCAACACAAGTGTTTTAAAAAGTACGTGCACGCGTGTGCGCGCGCGCACACACACGTTTCCTTATCTCAGACAAAACAATATTTTTTTTGCATTGATGTTGTACCAGCAAAGTGTTAAGCAATGTAACAAACATAATACACACCATGCCCATCGATATGCATTCCCTTGTGTGCTAAGAGACATGTTTCATGCTGACTGAACTATGAAATGGAACTGTTCCAGTTCTCTTTGGTAATGTCTGAACCATACCCGGGACAGTAAATGAAAAGGGACAGAACTGGGTCACTGTCCTGTTTGTTTCCTTAAAGAGGGATTGGTGACGATCTCTGTGCTGCAGCCTTTTATCTGCCAACGCTGCAAAACTGACGGGAGAAACATGATGCGTCTTTCCCAAAATAATGGTTTCCATTCGAGTTCCTCCTTTCAGTTCTAAACGATCAGCCACTGATTGTAACAGGCCATAGCCCTTGGCCTCAGCTGTCCTCGGTGGGAACCATGCTGGCCTCACAGTCTCAGTCTTTGGAAAGCGGAAGGGTCATGGGAGGGAACTGGTGGGGAGGAGGGGCCGGCGGGAGGAGGACCACGCCTACCATGTGTAGTCTCCCTGAGATGGGGAGGAAGTGGAGGTGTTTGGGATCATTCCTGGCACCTGTGGTCTGTGGCGTGGATTCAAGCATCCTGTCGCTGCTGCCCCTCCATAACCAGCTTCGTCTTCTACGTGGCACATTAAAGCAGCTACGAAGTTCACTATTTAATAGCAGAGCTGGGCAACAGGTCCTCCTGCCTGCGAGTCAGACAGTGCTCCCCTTGAAGTGCTCTCTGGGGCTGATCTGGAACCACCTGCTTGTCTGAATAAACCACAGGCCCTGCCAGCAGCACTGCCTTGTTATGGGGACACAGAGCTGTCCTCCACAACCTTGGCCTTTAGCAACAAGGAAACCCCAAGGTCTGTGATCTCCTGTGTCTTTGGTGAGAGAACAATGCTGACCTCTGGCATTGCCAGAGCGAATCATGGAAGGTTTAGAGCAGAGCCCGAGGTCTCCAAGAGGGAAACGGGAATGAATATTAGCAGTAGGAACAAAGCACAGAAAATCCCTTACCTCCCACTGAGAGGAAGCGGGTCTCCTGATTAACTGCTTGATACATCACCAGTGAGTGGCTGCCCCACCTCCCCACCACCACCTCCCCACCATCCATCACCCCGCCCGCTCCAGACCTGCACGGTGCTGCTCTCAGCACAGACTCTAAATCAGCCGCCTGGAAAGGAGTCTAGCCGGACCTCGCAGCTGGCGAGTAGTGAAGGTGGGAGAGATGAAACATCTGGGGAACCGGAGGGAGGGGGAGAACGTGGGGACAGCATCCTCCAAGCACTTATTGATAAAATCTGAACTGACCGGAGGCCCAAGGGCCTTAGGAGCACTTTCTTTACGTCTCTCGCCCACTCCTGAGGCCTCCTGCCCACGCCCAAGGCAGCCAGAGCGCAGCAGCCGCGAGGCCTGGGGCCGCCGGCGGCGGAGGTTACAGCGCTCGTATTTCACATGTGCTGTGGCTTGTAGAAGCCACTTCACATTTACTGCCGTGTGGAAAACGTAAAGGCAGCCACGGCCTGTCACACTCGGTGGCGGGCTCGTGGCCGAGCCAGTCACAGAGTCCTCAGGGAGGGAGGCGGGGGTCCCTTTCATAAACTCTTGCAGTGAAGTGTGTGACGGGCCCAGCACCTGATAAATCAGTTACTGAAACAGATCCCGGCCTTCCGGTGGCTGGGGATCCAGTAACACTCCAAAGGGGGGCACGTAAAAAAGAAACCCATAAAGTAATACTGTGCTGCAGAACCCACACAAAAGAGAACTTTCAGTTCAGACGTGCATGGCAGGGAAATGGTGATCATTAAGGCAGCCGCGAGTGCCTGCCTACCTGCTTAGTGAGGGCAGCTGTCAGCTGCGCCCACCTCGCCTACAGGCGGCAGAAACCAGAACCGCTGAGGCTGTTAAACTAAAGAAAATAAAAAGCATCTCCATGTAAAAAATATATTTCTGTAGTAGAAATAACATTAGAATGCTTTGAGTTTGAGTTATGACGAGGGTCCACTTTAAGAGGAAAGCCATTTGTAATTCTAGAACCCTTAAATCTCTGTGACCTTTGTAGTTGTCTTTTAGAAAAAACACACACAAAAAAAACATTGAAGTCAAGGTTTTTGTCCAGCTACCTTCACATCCTCGGGAAATACTCTGCAGCGTTGTGTGAGGGCTCTGATTCGCCATCGGGAAGAGAAAAGCTAACAGTCTCCCAGGGGCCTCGTGTTACCCAGTGCGCGCTCTCCAGCAGGGTCCCGGGGAGGCGCGGGTGTTGGAACGGTAAATGTGCTGTGGCCCAGGCAGGAGGATGACCAAACACCCATTTTTACAGCGCTGCCAAGCCCTTGTCCTGGTCCCACCGGAATCTTCTAGCAAAGGCGCTTGCGAATGGTTTCCGGGGACTTCCAGGAATCGCCTGCTGGCTCCTCCCTGCTGCGGCCAGTGTTTGGGAGGCAGCGGACACGGACACGCTGAGCCTGTCCCGCTGCTCTCGGAGCTCCAGCCAAGTGGACCTCCTGCACGTGCTCACCTCAGTGAAGGTGCCTCCTCACTCCTTCCCACCTCCACCTGTCCTCCAGGGTCCAGTGCGGACGCCACCTCGTCCATGGAAGCCTTTCCCTCTCGGCTACTCCCCACTGAGGACCCCGCCTTTACCTGTGCCCTTCAGCTCGCAGCACTTCCCACAGCACAGGCCTGAAGAGCATGCCATTCCCCCTTACTAGACAGTCCCCACACTCCCCGGGCTCCGCCTCGCCCATCACACTGTCACATCCCCACAGGGATGCGCGCTGGGTATCTGCTCCGAGCCGATGGGCACTTCCCAGAGCTCTGCCCTGCCCACGGGAGGGAGTGTGTGTCCTGGGCAGCACTGGATGGTGTCTCCCATCCTTCCTGCTGAGCTCTCTGGGTTTCTTCTTTCTCTGCTGCCCTTCTGAGAGGGCAGAGCATGGCAGGACGGTCATGCCCTCAGCCCTGTCCCTGAGATACAATCCTAGACCGAGGGCCTGGCCTCCTGGGTGCAGGGGGAGAAGGCGAGGAGCCCTGGTTGCTGTGCAGGCCCCAGAAGCACAGTAGCCCAGGGAGGCCACGGTGGGGCTGAAGAGTCTTTCCTCAGCCAGTCAAGTCGCCTTCAGGTACCCAGCCAAGGACTGCAGGAGACAGGGAGATCTGTGCACAGTGACAACGAGGACAAAACATCACGGGGCCAGGGCAAGACTAAAGCCACTGTTACACGCAAACTGGAGGCAGAGCAGGTGACTTGGGAGGCGTGGCAGGAGCCTGCCTTAGAGGACTGGCTGCTTCATCTGCTGCTTCCATTTCTAATTTCCTTATATTCAGGAAAATGTACAAAATGATTTTATGCCAATATCACATGCCCAAATGCTTTCCTGAATATAAGGAAATTAGAAATGGAAGCAGCAGATGAAGCCAAATGCTGGATGCAGACCCACTTCCAGTGGCCAGGCAGGTGGGAGGGGCAGGCTGCAAGCACTCCCTCTGGGCTGTTGTGAGGGGCTGGGACCTAAGCATGGCCGACCTACCTAGGACCAGGATGGGGAGCCGAGGGTGGCTGATCAAAGCCACTGACCACCCCGCAGTGCCAGGGTAGCCATGAGAAAGAGATGCTTGACTTGCTGATGGAGAGCCCCCCAGCTCTCTGAGCACCCAGGCTGCTGCAGACAGTAAACCCCACGAGAGCAGGAACCGGGTGTCTCCCCTACTTGCTATCATAACCTGCACAGACCAGGTGTCCAATACCTCCCTGCTATGTGACACCTCAGAAGGTAAAACAGCTCAGATCTTTGGTTGGGAATCATCAGAGGGAGCACATTTTAAACGCAATGTGCGAAGGGCAAACCGGCCCGGTCCATTCCTGATACAGGAGGGGATGAGGTGGGCATATATAATCTCTAAATCAAAATCGAGCGTTGCTTTCTTATAGGCCCACCATTTTTACAAGAAAAACTTAGCCAGGAAAACATCGGTTGTGATTTTAGTCGATAGGATTAATATGTATTATTGGTCTGAATCCTCAAGTTGCCGATGTGCAGATGTGGCGAGGATCCACAGCCTTGCTGACTGCGGCAGTTTTAAAGCTGCTTGTTCTGGCAAGGTCAGGCCACCTTGGCGTGAAAGCCAGGCCAAGGGCAGAAAAGCGTGCCAGTGCGTCTTGGGCCATTTTCCTGTGCGCACGGATGTGCATACGCGCATGCACACACACACAACAAAACACAAAAACAAAAGTACAACCAACGGAAGAAACTGGGCAGGCATTGAACTGCGTCTTCGTCTGCTTTTCAATAACTGGGTCAGAATCTAAACTTTTCTTTCTTTTCTTTTCTAAAAGAAAACATTCCCTAACCAAAATATGGAATTCATCTGCATTGTAATCCCAAGTGGAGAGCAGACTCATTTCCTCTTGATCTGTTTCACTTACTCCCACTCGATCTTGTTTCTCATGGACAATGAATGGAAACACTCCCCTGTAGGAATTTCAACCGCCCTCTCTGAGACAGATGTTTTGGAAACCACCGACAAGCCGCCTGTCACTCTAAGGCCAATCACACACGCTTCCAGCCGGTTGGGTCCAAACCATGAGGTGTTTCTGCACAACCGTCTCTACTATGACCTGTACAGTCTTAGCTATCTGCCACCTCAGATCGGATAAGTATCTGCAATTGAGCAACGTTTTCTCCATGTGCCCTTTCACCAACACAGGCCTCATGGGGAGGCCACATCTAAGGCTCTATCTCAGCAACGGCATCATCATCTGCTGAAGAATCAAGAATGGGCTTTTTCAGGCGTGTCTCTGTAAAGACCTAGCACAGTCCAGTCCTTCAATGAAATGGTTACTGTCAGGAAGTGAGCTGGGCACTTGGGAAAGAAAATGAATTTTTATAAGCCACCGGGGCAGTGTTCATAAATTTCAGCGGGGCAAATGGGGCCCTCCTGGCTTGAAAGAATTATTACTCAGTGCTTCCTAAGCACCCACATAAGTTCATGTTTCTCCCTGAGGGCCTCACTCGCTCCATACGACCAGCTTTAGTCTTGTTTAAAATGGGTGTGATGCATGGAGGCAGATCATTCGAGCCACCTGGATGTGCTGTGAAATAGTTTCTCAAACAGTTCCAGCTTTTCCAAATGCACCTATAAAAACAAAACTAAACGCCTGCTCAATTCACTCTTTAGCAGCTCTACTTGGCTCCAAAAGAGTCAACAACACAGCAGAGCGAAGTTTCAGCAGAAACTTCCGGTGACTGACAAGAATAGGACTAGGTTCATGTGCATCTGGAGGGGCATGAACCAAGTCAAGAGCAGACCCTCAAGAGAGACCCCTCCTTACCCAGCCTTTGCTAAGTAAGGCCATTATACAGAGGATGAGTTGGAGAAGCTAAGGCAGACTCTGAGAAGAACACTCAACATTTAAAAACTTAAAACCCGTGCGAAGGTCATTCTCATGTGCCTTAGCAATGGACTTCAAGACTTCTATTTTCCACTGCACCAATACAACCCGGGAGCCACTACATCCAGGCACAGACATACTCCCAGAGCTGCACATGCCTGTAGTATTAGCACACACTGCTGAGGTTAGCCTATCACCTCCTTTTCTCTACATTCTTTTTTCTATCAATGAGATCATTTACATGTAATACTAAATTTCAACTTTATATGGAGCAATCTTTGAGTGGAATGACCATTAAGTTGTAACTACAATAAGACATTTTCTCAAACTAGGTATCTTTAGGTAGTCCATTTACCAAAACCATTGGGGGCAGGGGCTGGGGGGGGGGGGGAGAATACCCACACAGAGACAAAATTAAAAGGGATTAACAGAGAGCGTCAATACAGAACATTTAACGAGAATAGGACCAAATGACCTATCCCCAGCTCCATCACTGTATTAGCTGTGTGTCCTTGGGCAAATTACTCAATCTCTGAGCCTCAGTTTCCTAATGTGTGAGATGGGAATAATAACAGAACCTGCATTTCCTAGCATGGACCATGCACCTGAGGCATAGTGCTCAGCAAACGAAAAGCTCTCAATAAATGGTCGCCTTTATCACATGATTCTCAGTAACCTCAACTCCAGGACTTCCTGGTGCTGCCGCAAACAACACAGTCTGGCAGAGTCACCTGCATCCATGACCAGAATTGGCCTCTTGTTCACCTTGCCACTCAGAGGTCACTGTCTGCATGTTCCGTTTAGACTGACTAAGAGTTTCCTGATGACATAGCAGTCACACTGAAACATCTATTTGTTTAGCTCTTTGCTTTTTGCTGCTTCCAAATGCCTGTGGATTGATCTATGTGGATCCTAGAAATGTAATCGTTAGTTGCTTGGCTAAGGAGGCTTCTCTCTGTGTTTGTTTTTACTAGAAGTCAGTCCTCTGAACCTGCGGTTTGCAAACTTTCTTTCTGAGCATGGAACACTATCAAACAGGATCTGACAAGCAACTCCAGTTCTGCATATGAAACAGATAAAAGCGGAGCTGTGCTGACTATAAAACAAAGGGTTGACAAGGACCACCTTGATCCCACCATGCTAGGCAGCCCCTAAAATGCCCCTAGGAACTGTAGCATTCTGTGGAGCATGCTCAGAAAACACTGACCTAAATGGCTCTCCCAATCTGGATCTGGCCACATGGCCTGAACTTGAGTCTCATTGGTGAGCTCCTGCCTTTCATCTCCTAGCTTCATCAGGAACAACAGTCAGAGGCCCACAAACCACGATCCCTTACTCACTGACGTTCCTAGCGTGGCTGTGGTCGGTGCAGATACCCAGACCCTGATTTTCTTTGTTTACTGACTGAACACTGAGTTACAGCAACTCCCCCCGCAAAATGCCCTGGGACCACAGTGTTTACATGGCTGTGCCCACCAGTGTGCAGGACGCATGATATCATTATTACTGGCTTCTGGAGAAGCCATGTTCCACTTACAGTTCTCTGCACCCATTAGGCCATGCCATACAAACCAAGCTCAAGGCAAAGACTCAAAAGAATTTTTCAAATAATTATCCATGAAAATGCCGTTCCTATGGTGAAATACACACTCCTTACAGTGCTTATGAAGTACCAGCAGTTTCCACACGTATGAAATGTTCCAGGGAGAAAAAATTAGAGAGAAATCCGGACCAGGGGATCAGAACACTGGAGCAGCTGGGCAAAGTCATCTGCAGAAAGCCCCAGACAAGGAAGCAGGCCCCTCCTCCCGTTTAATTGCTGCTCAGCGGAAGCATGACATCGACTTAACTGTGGGAAGGCGAGAGGCAGAGGGGGGCTTGTTCAGGGTGGTCTGAGGGAGACCAGCCAGGAGTGATGGGGCTGGAGCCAACCAACCAAAGATCCCAACCAATCGTGAGGAACATAGTTCCTCCCCAGAAAAAGCCGTTTCACCTCCCGAGGGACCGGCTGGAAGGCTCCCAGCCTGAGTCATTTGGAAACAGACTTTACGAAGCGCTCCAGAGTTTCCCAGGGGAGCGATTGGCCATGATGAAGGGGAGGCTTCACGACCAAGTGGGTCTTGTCCAGCTCCAACTCCCATGATTTCTGGAGCCTTCTGCTTCTTCCCAGATCACAGTGGCCAGTCTGGCCGAAGCATGACCGTGAGGATCTTCCGGTCTGAGCATTTTAAGGCCTGGGTGTAGCTATGGACATGGCTCTGAGGCCAGTCCCAGCATGTGAACAGCCCCACCTGGACTTGGGGTGCTGAGAAGATGGAGGGTGTAGTGTCCCTGGACGTGGTGCTGCCAGGCCCAGGCACTCAGCAATCAGGCCTCAGCAAGGGGCACGGCCCAAAGCCCCTCACCAGGGGGCTGCTGAAAACGTGTCCCTTTCAACATCTGCTAATCAGATTTGCCCTTAGGAAGCAGTAATAATTAAAGCTACCCTACGATGGGAACACGGGCAAGTCTCACATCCCACAGCTGGCCGGCAAGTGGAGCAGGTGGGCCGCACCCGAAGCTGTGTCTGCTTCAATCTAATCATTAAGCTGAAAGAATGAAGCCTCAGTGACACTGGTCCTTCAGATAGCGACAGCCCTCAGCAAGATGTCGCTGAGCGCAGGTGGGAGGAACAGCTTCTCCACCGGCTCCTGAGGCAGCACTGGCACGACCCTCACCCGACCCCTCAGGCTGCAATTAGGCGCCATTTTCTGGTGCTGTTCATCACGTGCCAAACACATTATGTTCTTGTTAACTGTTCACTTGCCTCAGGTTTCTGGAAAATTCCTGTCCAGAAATTTCGTTGTAAGCCAGAAGAGCCTCATGGAAAGTATCTGATTAAGCACCCATTTTTTTTTCTTATTTCAGAGTTTTTGTTGGGTGCGACTGCTTAAGTTAGTATATCCGTTAACTATTGTTGTGTAACGAAGCTCCTCAAAATTTAGTCAGCTGGCGAAGATTTCATTCACATGCCTGGCGATTAACACTGCCTGGCGAGGGGCCACCACAGCGCTCCTCCTCTTGCGGATGAGAGCCTCAGGGAGTTCCAACAGGGCGAGGCAGACGCTGACAGACCTCTTGAGGTCAAGGCTCTGGCACTCACTTGTGCTGCATCTATCACTCCAAGCAAGTCAGAAGGCCTACCCAGACTCTAAGGGCAGGGAAGCACAGCTCCAGCTCTGGATGGGAAGAGCCAAGTGGATGTGTGGCCTTTGTAAATCTACCACATGTCAGCATCTCCCCAGAGTGACATACAGAATACATGCTAAGATTCACTCTGACTAAACTCCCCAAGTTTAAAATTCAGTGTAAGTAACATAACCAATAGCAGAACAGGAGGCCAAAAGCTATCCTTCCACAAGGGACTGACAAACCACTAAAGAACCACTATTTCTTAACCTGCCTATTTGGCCACCAATCTGTACCCTCCCACACAATTTTCTGCTGAATCAGAAGGAAAAAGCTCATCCATCCTCAAAACCAGGTTTTCCATCGAAAGCTCTCAATAGCTATGATATGGGGGGAGGGCGGGGGGGGGAAGGGGAGTGATCTAATGCTCTGGTGGGAGCATAATGGTCCCAGTGGAGAGTGAAGATTCACGTGGCCTGGGCAGAGTCACAGCAGCGTTTAGGGCTGTTATGACAAGAGCACTCACAAGACAGGAACAGCAAAAGCCGTCTCCTCAAATTCAAGGATGAGACCCCCATCTCAGCCCCTGCATGTGGAGAAGAGCACCAGTGCACAGCGAAGGCATGCTGCAACACTGGATGCTACACACAACATGAAAAAACATCCCATGTACGTTTTCTATTTGCTCTTGTACTGGGGAGAGTGACTGACAAGGGGCAGACAAAAGGATCTATGGATCTGGTTGCTGGAACTGGTTCTCACAATTGATTGTTCTTACATTCATTTTATTCAAGGACAGAGATTCTCCCAAAGATACACAGCAATCAGGGGCCAATTTACTACATTAGAATCAAGATAGCCCAGCATTTCTTTATTTGGTGTCAAATACTTCTAAGTCTTCATCTTATGCCATGAAGTCATCAGGGAAACATCTCCTTGGAAGCCTGAATGCAGTTTCAAAGGATGGGATAAAAGTGTATCTGCAGACGAATGGGGAATTCCATGACAGAAAAACAGTCCCTGGGTGATAAAAGAGGAAGTGGAAATTCCTAAGGCAGAAAGAATCATGAGTGTGCCACACAGGTTCTACAAGCTCCATTTATCACCCTGCACCTACGTTGTTTCTACAATGGCAGGATGTTTGGTGGGAACTTGAACATGAGCCAATAGAAATGGTATCCACATTTTTTTTTCTGGACAAGGAACAGTTAGTTTATTCTCACAGCTGAGCAAAGGATGAGGCCCAGCCCTGATAGCAGCAGAGGCAGCCCCCGCCCAGCCCCAGCCCTGCAGGTGGGCTGGCTGGGTCAGCAGCCAGGGTGACAGCCCGCCTGCCATGGGAGCAGGGCTGATTATAGAGCAGCAGTGGGCAGCAGCATAAAGGGAGACAGGAAGTGTTCGTTGGGCTGGCTGATTCCCGCCCACCACGGGTGGTGCTTGGTGAGTGCCTGGGTGGGTGGGTAGGGGAGCAGACTGCAAGGTAGGGGCACCTGGCGTGGCTCAGTCAGCCATGAAGATGAGGCGGGAAAGGTCATCCAGGAGCCAGTCGATGCTGGGCAGCAGGTTATCCCTGGTGCCGGTGCTGCAGCCCTGGATGCGCCAGTGGTGGCTGCAGACAGAGTCCAGCTCCAGGGCCTCGCGAGTGGCATTAGAAGACAGTGCTCCTGGCCGGTCCTGCCTGTTAGCCAAGATGAGGATGCCTCCAGCCAGGGGCTCCTGCTAGCAGTCCTACATGCGCCGGCAGTCGGTGCTGCCCTCCACCCAGACAAGAACTACTGCTCTCAGAGTGGTTCTGTCTGCCAGTAGGACCACAGGGACTCCTGCTCAACATCCCAGATGTTCAGCTTGAATTCCCGGTGCTCCAGGGTCTTGATGCTGAAGCCCAGTGTCTGGGAGGTGTTGTCGATGTCTTCCCCGCTGAACTTCTTGAAGACGGTTGTTTTGCCAGCGTTGTCCAGGCTAAGCATGAGCAATCGAAGCTCCCACTCTTTCTGCTTCATCTTCTTCAAGATGGTCAGAAGGTTCACGGTCCCCAGAGCCCCCTCCCAGCTGCCATTTCTTCCACCTTTTGACATTAATGTGGGAGAGACGGTGACAGCAGGGACAAGGCCCTCACGACTTCCACAAGCAGACTTCTCCCACCGGCCTTACAACCTCACTACACTGATATTTCAGTCACACCGAACTACTCATGGCCTCCTGACCTGGCTCTGCACTTTCAGGCCCCTTACCTTTGCCAACTCTCCTCTCTGCCTGGACTTCCTTTCTCCTCCTTCATCCCTTAGTGAAAACTAGTCATTCTTAAAGCCCAAGTCAAATGTCTCAGTTCTGGATGCCTTCCCCAAACGGCAGAATTAATTGTTCCTTTCTTTGTTCCCATAAAATCCTATTCTTTGTTGCCAGCATCACACAATAGTTCTCAATGATTACGTATCTGATAGCTTCGAGATCTTATCCCCTCATCCCCTAAAGGACACTAACAGCACAGTCAACAGGACGGTAGGACACCTTTTCCATGTTAAGATATATCATCACGACTGTTGTGTGAGTATAACAAAAGGGAACATCAAAATGCATATAGCGGAGAAGGTCCACGAACAGCACTGGATTCTACCTTCTTTCCCTCCCCACGAATTTCTCAAACTAATGAAGGTGGCTCTGTTCAGACTTGGCTGGCCACATATTTCCCTCAGATTTTTGTTTTCTTCCAGATCTGAGTGTATGGAAAAAATCTCGTAATTTCCTTATAGGCTGAGTTATAATTCCGTAGGCTGGTTAGCAGTGAGGAAACCTCAACTATAAGGAGCCTAACAATCCAGTTGTCCCATTTGTTACTCTAATGGCCTATCGGTGTTTGTTACCAAGGCACAATGTCATTTTAGGAACAACATCAAGACGCCTCTCAGAGACTCTCCCTATATCTTCCCTTCCCAGTATCAGGGTCAGGATCAGTAGTATCAAATTCTCAATAGCTTTTAAATTCACTCTGACTTCTAGCAGGTACTGATGTAATTTAAGTACACACTACTAACAAACTGCACGTGCTTTGTATCTGACCCTCTGAGCTGCCTCTAAAGTGAACATGTTAAAAACGTAGAGCAGTGCACTCAGCAGGCACTGCCAGTGCCTACCAGTGTCCCCTCAGCTCCCACTCCAGTACATGCAGCAAGCACCCAGGCCCTCCGCCTGCAGACCCTCTACCTGCAGGAGCACACCTTCAGGGCTGGCCTCAAGAGCAGACGTCAGTCAGTGGCAGATGTGAGTTGGAGGAGACATACCCCAGCTTGTCAGCTCCTCAGAGGGGATGATTCTGAAGGCTGTTTCCTGGCATTCACCAGGGACTGAGCAGCCCGTTCCAACACATCCCTTCACTGGCTCTCTTCTCTCCATATCCCAATCCCTATTCCTTCAATGCTTGCCAGGATTACTCCCTAATAACTACTTGTGCTTAGATCCTTATCATAGAATCTGTTTTGGGGGAAACCCAGTCTAGGAAAAGTACCAACAGTAAAACCACTTGACACTGATAAGGGAAGGCAGACCCATGGGGACACCTATATTCAGGTGCAGTAAACATACACAGTAAATAAAACACGGTCACAGCATATTCATGCGGAAGAACCTTTCCGTGTCATAGTCATAATGAGCCTGAAAGGCTCAGGAAGCAAACTGAGCTGTCTTAAATCTCTGGGAGTTAGTGTGTTATATGTGTTCTAAAAACGGATTGAATTTCATTGGCTGTTTCCAACTTCCACGGTCTTAAATTTCCCTTTATTCTTCCCAGCACCATATTTCCCATAACCCCCGAAGAAACGTACCCCTGGGGAAGGATATTTCGCAATCTTAATAAAGTCTTTCAATCCTTGGGAGACAATTCACCATATTTTCATTCTCAAAAATATTAATTCTACTCCCTGAAAGAATCTTATGAAAATATTTGTATTCCTTGCCCGAGTTCCCCGGGAGGTGACGTTGAAAAGCTAGCTAATAAAGAATAATTCTAGCCAGGAGGAGGAACGGGTTCATTTTGGGGCACACTGCATTAGAAGTGCCAGTGGGACCCCAGGGGAAGACCACCACTGGGCAGTTGGCTATGTGGGTCTGCAGCCTGGGGAGAGTTTGGTCTGGGGAGGTCTGGCCTGTGGGTGGCAGCTGGAGTCCCGGAGTGGACTAGATAACCTGGAGAAGGCAAGGAGCTAAAGGAGAAGAGGGTCAAGGAAACAACGACTAAGAGGCAGGCAAGAAAAGTCAGCCAGGCAGTGTGACAAGAAACATGAGAAGAGAAACAGGTAAGATTCACTTCATGGGGTCAGTGAACACTTTATTATGAGCCAGCATATTGTGTTTATTATTAGTATTCTGTCAACAGGAGTTATATCATGTCTGCCCTGGACAGGCAAAGGGGAAACAGAAGTACTAGGGCAGGATGCAGGGTGAGATCATAAATCAGTTGTCATAAATGACAATTTCACCTGAAAAGGAGGACATAAACAATCACAAAAGAGAAAATATAAATGGCTAGTGTACGTATGAAAAGCATTCAATTTCATTAGAAACAAAAACAGTAAGAATTAAAATGAGATGCCATTCTCACTTCCCAAATTGTCAAAGATTTAAGGATCCGATGATCCTTAGGGTGGGATAAAACAAAACTCAGACTGCCAATGGGAGCCCAACTTGCCTAGATATACAGTATTTTAAAAACTGAACAGATGTCTGTAAAAGGATATTCAAAGTTTATATTTAATGGTTTAAAATAAATCAGAAAACAACTTAGTTGTCAAAAATAGGTTAAAATGATTTAAATATGTGCCATAAGATAGAATATCCAACCATCAAAATGCTTTTTTTTAACAAGAAACTTTTAACAATATGGGGAAATTTCATGCCATATTAAACAAAACAAAAAAATAACTGAACATAAAATTGTATACAGACTAAGCGCTCAACTATGTGAAGAAAGGAATGTACACCTGGGGGCAGGTGAAAAACCATCTTCACTTTGAGATGTGCAGATATCAATACTGCAAGCATGAAAGAGAATATATAGCAGCTAAAGAAAAGTGTAACTCCTAGGGGTTTGCCCCAGTGGCTTTCTCTGCAACTACCCTCTTAGCAAAATGCCTGGCAATTTCTAGAATAGACTTAACTGTACCTGATGTGGTTGTAAATGGCCAATAAACTAGTTACCATGACCTTGAATAATGAGACAGAGTCCAAGAAAGCAGCTGACCACCAGGTGACTGTCTTTCCAATCCATAGCCACTCCATGAATATAAGGGAAGTAGAGGGAATGAACTGAACTGCAACTGAGTCAGGGATACAGTTTGAACATGAAGCAAGAAGGGAGAAATGTGGTGGTGAGGAAGCAAGAAAGAAACCAGCTCTTTCAGATTAGTCACACTAGATGTCTAAAGTGGATTTTCAGTCCTATTTGCCTTCATTACTTGAAAGAGATGACCTAAGCTGTGAGTTAATGACAGGAAGTGTCCATTTCCTAACACAACTTGGCTGTGTGCATAGAATAATTTGGATCAAAATCAGGTACATTTCCAAGTTCATCTGAGCTTGCCAAGTAGCTTTAAGAGTTTCTCATAGGCTGTTCTGGGCTGGTAACGTAAGGTACAGATATGGGGGACCAACCCCATCTTTACAGGTTGCATGGGACCCTTGCCCTGTAACTAGTGGTTGCCCCCAGCGTGTGAGTACAAGATAGGGAAAAGATTACACAAACTTTATTTTGGTTATTAAATTAATCCAAAAGGGAATGCAGATAAAATCAATATTTAGTTCAGAAGAAGTCAGTTTATGCTAGGAAATCATGACGAAATTTCAAAGAGCAGAGAGGGTGTTTATGGGGGAAGGATCTTGGAACTTTTGAGCCTTGTTTGGTGGTAAGCAGGGCTGCTATGGTTTGGCAGGGGAAGTAAAAGGGGATACAAAATAAAACTGTACACAGGTACTACTTACCTAACTGAACAAGCATCATAAAAGCACTAGAGGCCTGATGCACAAAATTTGTGCACTTGGGGGAGGGGGGTTCCTCAGCCCGGCCTGCACCCTTTTGCAGTCTAGGAACCCTCGGGGGATGTCCAACTGATGGCTTAGGCCTAAGCCCGCAGTCAGACATCCTTAGCACTGTCACAGAGGCGGGAGAGGCTCCCGCCACCGCTACTGCACTGGCTAGCTGTGAGCCCGGCTTCTGGCCTAGTGGTGCTCCCCCTGTGGGAACAGACTGACCACAGGGGGCAGCACCTGCATTGAGCATCTGCCCCCTGGTGATCAGTGCATGTCATAGTAACTGGTCGTTCCGCCATTTGGTCGATTTGCATATTAGCCTTTTATTATATAGGATAAGTACACTTTACAGTGACAATGAGGGAAACACCTCCATTCCATCCCAGTGCATATTCAATCAGCCGAGATCAGTTCATCTCCTTCCTTTCAAACAGCAATTTAAAAGTGGATCATTAAAGTAACAAGCTGTCTACGGAAGGATCAAGGGCATTTCTTCGTGTAGATGGAATGACAAGAGGAGTGCCAATTGGTATTCCAAATCCACCTGCTGCAGGATTTGTGTAAAGCCTTTTTCACAGACTTTGGCATTTGATCAAAACAAAACTGTGGTTACTAATGTGAAATCCAGAATTTCCTATGGACCAATCCCATTGAACGGAGGACTGGAATCCCCTGTGGAGTAATCCCTCAGAGCACCAGAATTCACAGGAAGATGGACTCTGGCCACATCAGCACGGAGAAGCGTTCCTTTCCAAGTAGGGGAGTGTTCATTCTTCTTAACCCCCCCACCCCCCGCCGCCTTCACCTCCTCTCCCCAAGACAAATGATTTCTTCCACTTCTCAAAAGAACAAAAGCCAGTACATGAGAATTCCCTTAACATCCATTCCTTGTACTTTAAGCTTGTCTATGGCAATCCCACCCTTGCTCTGCCGAGCTGCCCCAGCTCCTGTCCAAAACTAGCCCATGGGCACTGCCCCCGGGACTGAGCAGTTAGCTGCAGCCCCGCCCACCTGCCCCCCCAGCCCTCATTGTTTCTTGCCAATGACACCTTCCTACCTGGTCTCCTGGTCAATATGCCACTTGTGGTGCCTTCTTAATGTTCAACTTTACTTCTCTGCTTAAAAGAATTTTCATGGCTTCCCAAATTATAAACGGGTCATACTTCCAAAACTCCTTAACAAATTGGGAGTTATACTTAAGCTCATACTCACTCCTCCATTTACATAACATTTACTGGGCACATGATATGTGTCAGATACTATGCTGGGCAACCTACAATGTGCCTGAAGTAGAGGTCTCTTCAGAGACTGTTACAGAAATGGCCCTATGCTGGGGTCCAGCCCCAGCGGGTCCAGGGGTTCCCAAAGGTGTGGACGGAGTCGGCGGAGAATGAATGACATGGAGGCAGTGTTCAGGTGATCATCATGGCCAGGTTCTTCTTAGCCAGGTACCTCTCTTTATTGTCATCTAACATCTGTTTATATACTATTTGGTTCCAATCCTATCCATTCTATACAAAAGGCCAGGGGGCTTCCCAACTCCATTCAAAGGTTACTCTATTGTTCCACTAAGCTATAAGGAAGTAACTGAAGGAGGTCACTCCAAGCAAAGATCAAAGCGACCAACCGCCCCTCTGACACTCAGTTAAAGGGTTTACTGATAAAAATCCTCACCTGGGGGAACAACCTTTCTCAGGGAGCGTTAAGAGGGGGAGCAAACATATTAAAGAACAGTATGCCATATACGCCAGGTCCCTTGAGACATCCCTGCAGAGACTGCCTCAAGCAGCCAGGGTGGATCGGCTTCCAGCAGCCCTAGCCAGTTTGACTCAGTGGATAGAGAGTCGGCCTGCAGACCAAAAGGTCCCAGGTTCAATTCTGGTCAAGGGCACATACCTTGGTTGCAGGCTGCAGCCAGCCCGGGACCCTGGTCGGGGCTCATGCACGAGGCATCCATTTGATGTGTTTCTCTCACATCGATGCTTCTCTTTGTCTTTCCTTCTCTCTTCTCTCCCCCTAAATAAATCAATGGAAAAATATCCTCGGGTGAGGAGTAACAAATGTTATAGAACCAGCTCTACAGCCTAACCATCACCTATCCTTTAGCCATTCACCCGATACTCACTGAGCACCACACATTGTACTGGGCACCAAGGATGTAACAAAAGACTCAGAACAACCCTCAGGAAGTTTAGGGTCTCCCAAGGGGAGCAACTTTCTATAGAAAGAGAGCACTCCTGCTGGGAGCATCTCCCATACTCCTCTGTCAGGCAGGCCCAGGTCGAGCAGAACCTCTTTCCAGAAAAAAGACAAGCCGTCAACATAGGAGTAACAAAAGTAGGAACAGAACTGCATTCCCTTAAGCTTTTAGTATATGCGATTACTTTGATTTGCTTTTTTAAAACCTTGAAAAATCACTGTCTTGTTTCTATTCTATTTTGACCAGTTTCCTATCCAGAGACCACTTTCCCCTCAATAAAGGGGGAAGGCTGTTACACCCTCTCTTATTAAGCGCTTCCCCTCTCCAATTATCTTCTTCCAAGATGCTAGTGGGAATGAATTCTGTACCCTAAAACTGGCATTTAAAAACCTTGATGTTATTAACAGTCAAACTATATGCAAGGAAAAGACATATTTATTGAGATTCATTGGTACTACTTCTGTATGCTCCATTCTATCATTTACTCTCACAGCAAACCTGTGAGACAGGTGAGAGCCAGAGAGGGTGTTAGTAACTTGTTCAGGATCATACACCTAATTATAAGGTATAGGCTGGGACTCAAGCCTAGGAAGTTCTGACTACATTTTTTTAAAGTCTGCCCATTAGAAGCTCCCTAATATCAACACACACCCTAAGTTCATGATTTTCAAAGACTACTCCCAATTTTCACAGAGTAGGCAGGCAAAACAGAGTAGGTGTCGCCTTGTCACCTTGCCACTTTACCAGTGAGGGCACAGGTGCCTGGCAGGGCAGTTCCTTCCAAGATCCCCAGGATCAGGGAGCCAGACAGGGAGTACTTTGTTGTCTACTGTGTACCACACACATTGCCCTCTTTGCCTCGTTCAATCTTCCAAACCACTTTGGGAGGAAGCGGCGTCCACATGTAAAGAGGTGGGAGTTCCATCAGGTAGAGAAACCTGCTGTAGGTCACACAGCCAACGCACACCACAGCTGGGATCCCAGCCCAGGTCTGAGTCCAGCAGAGGCGGGGCTACAGCCTGGGACCACCTGACAGTGAGGCTCTCCCCCAACCGCAATACGAGAAACCTTTCACCAGTTGATAGCATGTGAGTGACTGTGTATAACAGCAGGTAAGGTCAGATTTCTCTGTAATTCAGATGCTGTAAATTCAGAATGGCCGTGCCTGTGTCTGTCTGACTTGGTCAAGTTTTATTGTACTTGTCTGGGATGAATTCACAGTCAAAATTTAAAAAGACTCCGAGGAGGCTGGTTTTATCTGGTTAAATCCTCAGAGATGGGGATTTCAAGGGTGACTATGATGCAGCTCCCGAAGGCACGGCAGCAAGGAATTGGCTGTTCCCCAGAGCTGGATCAACAGGCCAGCCTGGCAGCAATCCAGGGCGACAGCCACAATGGGGGACTAAATCACCATTGGGATACATCGGAAATATGGAGCCACTTAACTCAGGGTGAACGTGCCACTCCTTACATAGGGGCGAGATGGCAGACAGTGCCTCCGAGTAGAAATAAACACGCCCCTCATCAGGACACCCTCACCAGTACAGACCTGTTTCTGTCTGAGACTGTTTTTGCTCGTAGAACTGACTGAGTAAAAAACAACCCCAAAGTCACCTGGCTGACGGGCACCTGAAATTCTGGATCTGAACCATGCATGACAGAGTGTTATTAGCCGAATTTTAGACAGGTTTATGAGCACCTGGTTCAGAAAAACGTGCAATAAATCCTTATTTTCAACATATAGGAAAAGGTATATGTATTTTTAATTAATAGTTTTATTAATGGAAAATCAGTTTCTTCCACCGCCACTAAATAAATATGGAGCAGATTAAAGATTATCAGTAACGGTGCCAACAATTAGCCTTCTCAGGATACCCACCTGTCTCAGACCAGCCCTGGCTTTCCCATGATAAAGAACTGTGCTCAAATAATTTCATAACTCACAAGTGTTTACAGTTCCCATAAAACAAAAGAAAACATAAAGAGCCAAGTTTCCTAATCTAATGCAAGCAGTTGTTAGAACAATTTAGTAACATTTGAAAAGTCAACAGTTCAATTTATGACAAAACACCAATTTTTCCTCCTCCAGAATCTGTAAGCTTAAACAATCACCTTCCCACAAATGACACGGTGTCTGTGAAGATGCTCTACAAATTCCCTGCACATGGCAGACTCTCCTTCGTAGGAGGGTATCAATTGGTCCCAAATCCATACCTCAAGCTGGCTCCCTTTGTCTGAGCTACATCCTCAAGTTCATAAGGAGACCACTAAAGGTTGAACAAGACTTGCTTTTCTTGAATGCGTGCTTAGTCCCCATTATTGTTACTAATATTTCCCAAAAGTGGCCCTTAAAAATTAAAATCCATAGAGTTAATCATAAATCACCTGTTAGTCAACTGTTTTCAACTTTTATTTAGGCAATTCCTGTACCTGAGTGGACACTCAGTCATAAAAGGGGTCATCTGAACTGGCCATCTCTACTTCGCCTTCCAGAGAGAAAAGATAACAGTGAAATGGTCCACAGAGAAGCTCAAAAGGAAAGACAACTTAGCCAGCTAAGCCCATTATAAACAGCCCTGAAACTGGTTTTTATGAATAGTAACAGAACAGATCATGTCAGAACTGAAGCATGGAAATTATAGCATTAAATTTAATACCACTTTGAAACTTTACAGGGTCCTTTACAACATTCGTGTATGATCATCAAGTGGTGTTTCAATCTAACCGTCCCCCCCCCCCAAAAAAAAACAAACAACACCTAGTGTTTACCATTCATAGCCCCAAAGTTTGAAACACTGCACCTCTTTCAAGTAAGTTGCTACCAACCTGGAAAGCATTTCCAAAGAATCACTGACAATAAGGGCATCTGATTTCATTTACTTACCTAGTGTATCTGCGGGAATGCCAGGAATTCGCAGTGAAGGATTTCAGAAAAATGCCACCTGGAGAAACAAATCGAACAACATGTTGGGTTATAAAACAACACAAAGAAGACATTGTGCAATTTTATGGCTCATTAAAATATGTAATGTTTCAAATACTGGTTCCCAAGCAGTATATCCTTCAACTTGCATTAGAACACAGCCACCAGGAGCACTGACCACCAACACAGGGTCCAACCCACTGATGAGCCAGAAAAACTGAGAGGCAGTGGGGGAGGTGCAGCCCAAGAACATGCACTGAGGATGCCTTCCTTTCCCCTCGCAAGGGCACCAGCTTGAAAATGCAACTTGTGTCCTGGAGGGCACTTTATAACCACCATCAGGCTCAAATAATCCAGAAGCAAATTAAGGAATGAAATATGATATTGTGAATGAGGAAATATCCTGGTAGTACTTTATATCCTTTTCAGTTACTCTGTTAACTTTTTTATTTATTGATTTCAAAGAGAGGGAGGGAGAGGGAGGGAAGGAGAAAGGGAGAGAGAGAGAGAGAGAGAGAGAGAGAGAGAGAGAGAGAGAGAGATTGATCGGTTGATTTGTGATTTCACTTATTTATGCATGCATTGGTTGATTCTTGTCTGTCCTGACCAGGGATGGAACTGCAACCTTGGCGTATCAGGATGACGCTCTAACCAACTAAGCTACCTGGCCAGAGCTCTTTAACTTTTTTAAAAGCTAAATTCACAAGCATGTCAAAACTGGAGAAATGAAAAATGGTCATTAAAACTCTTAACACAGTAAACAGAGGAAGCAAGAAGTAAGAATTTATTGAATGATTAGTCTGTTCAAAAATCAAGTATTCCTTTCGGTGTTCTCAGAGTCTTCATGTAACCTCAAAAATGGTAAGTCTATTAATACAGTCACAAACAGAGAATCCCCAAAATGTCTGTTCAGAATTGCTTGGAAATATTCAACAGAAATGGAACAAGTTCCTAACATAAAATATCACAGTTAACCATTTGTTGGAAATCTGTGGTGCACCCAGGAATGTGTGGCATCAGACTGTAACCTTCCAGACAGGCAGTGCCACTGACAGAGGAGGAAGCTGATGTTGAAAGAAGCAGAGAACCTTTCCCCGTATCACACACAGATCCAGGGTCTCCACATAGCACTCCTTTCCCTGCCAGGTGGCCCCATGAAAGCACCCTTCACAATACAGTCTCTTCATCGCCTCCCAAACAGAAACCTGACAGTCCTTCATGAAAAACTATGGAAAAGAAATTGACCAGCAGATAAAAATTAACTTGTGCTTTTTACATGTTTCAAAGTAATTTCTTCATTTCAAAATGATTAGCCTAATCATGTTACTTAGGACTATAATGGAATATAGCATATGAGTAAAACTTTAGAAATAAAGGGTTTAGGGTTCAAGAAATATTAAAAAGACAATTAAGAATGAAGAGCTATTTTTAGCTCCATCCAAGATGGATCAAACAGAAAACATTCAACAGTCTCAATTCTATTGATAACCAGGAAAATAGGAAAAGGCCATGTGCCCATCTTCTATAATCAAACTTTCAAATATACCCATCATCAAACTTTGATAATGAAAGTCTACACTTCTAACCGGATAACTAGTTTAGCAGCAGCAGGAGCAGTGTTCATCCGAACTGGACCTGAGGTTAAAAAGCCAGCACTGGGCTCCAAGTCTCCTCTATCTACAGAAACTATTTTAGTTCAGTAACAGACTTGAAGATACTGGACAATCATCACTGGGTTTCACTTTATAAAAAAATAAATATAAAAAGAATTCTGAACTCATTAGTTCCTTTTTTAATAATAGCTTAGGGGAGACGTGATTTTTTTAAAACATGTTTCTTAATAAGTTAATTACTAGTTAAATTCCAAGCATTTCCCACAATTTAACTTTACTCCTTTAGGGAAAGTCATGGGACATCATGATCAGTATTTTTATCTGAAAGTGGCTTTTGGGAAATAAGCCACTAGGATCATTATGAATGGGTCTGCTATAAGTGGAGTTCTTGATCAACATTTCAGTACCACTAAACGTTACATGGCTCAAAAAATAGCCCAACTCGAACAGCTCAAAATCAAAGATAACATTTTTAAACTCCAGGTTGTTACATACAACACAAGCCAAGCTCGAGACAGTTAAGGCAGATCTCAAGACCCTAACAGTAGCAGAGAAGGCGGGGTCGAATGCTGGTCCCCACCTACCGCTGTCCAAACTCACACTGCTGGTTAAAAGCACTTGGGATTAATTTCAGTATCATGATTAAGCTTTTCTGACAACAAAGTCATATCTTGGGAAACCACCAAAGTGATAAAGATAAAACCTGCCAATTCTGTGATTGGGTTTGGTCATTAAATAGGTTGTTATAATAATTTTTATTTTTAGAAAGATATTATTTCAAAAAAATATATAGTAGACTAAACATATACTAAGTCACAGAGCCCTCAAAATTTCACAAAACAATAGCGATTGCATTAGGCATGAACTCTCAGGCACTGTTCTATGTACTTGATGGGGATGAACCCACTTACTTCCCCAAAAAACTAGCTAGTATTATCCCCAAATTAAAGATAAAGTAGCAGGCACAGAGACGTTTAAAGAACTTTCCAGAAGTTAGATGGCTGCAAGTAAGTGAAGATTTGAATTCATATAATATACATTGTCACATTTAATCCTAAAAACTATATAATACAGGCAGGGCAGAAAAATGTTCCCCAGTTTAATTTGAGAAAAACTAATTGTGAGGAGTAAAGACTGATTTCCCCAAAGTCACACTGCTAGACAGCAACAGGGTCAAGAACAGAACCCAGGGCATCTAACAACAAGGCCAGTGCTGCTTTTTTGTTTGCTTGTTTTTATTTTAAATTCTGTAATCAATATGGAACTCAATGTAGAGAGTGGGTCCTGCCTTTCATCTCTGATGAGACACTTAAGGGTCCTCCCGTGGCCTGTGGCAACTATAAGAACATCAGTGTAGCGTGCATAAAGGCACTGTCATGCTGCCTTATCACCATTTTTCCATTTCTCTATGTGCAATTAATGTTCTTCCCTTACTGGTTGTTAAACACATGGGAGCTTATAAAAATTAGAAATATTTTTCTCTATCAATATTTTGTCTTCATTTTTACAGCTCAGTAGTCTACTTGGCCATTTAAATTATTCATAGCCCAATAAATGGAGGCATTGTTTACTCTTGCAAGTACTGTATTCTAAATAAAATTAAAATCACCGTTATTTTTGAGTTAAAAATGTTTCCTTCCCATTCATCTCCATTTGAGTCTCATGCCCTTCTGGTCCACTTCCGGAGATCAGGAGGAGAAACAATAGCTGCCTTTAAAGCCTAAACACCCACGTGATAGGCACCAGCTCTTACTGAATAGAATTGCCAAAAACAGGAAGCAGAGTTAGTTGTAAGACCCCTTTCTCAATGATAACTTTTTATGACTTGAAATACAGTGATTTGAATTGTTTCATATTACTCCATGCAACTAGAACCAAGAAGTGTAAATTATCTTGGAAGTTAGTTATAAGGATAAATTTCAACTTAACTAAAGAATGTTCTTTTAAGCAGAGTCACCTCCCAGTGGTCCAGGTTGCCACTAGGGTGGGTTAAGAGGCAGCTGCCCATGATCACAGAAACTGTAGAAGGGGAAAGTCTTGATAACTGTCCTCCAACATAGCGTCCTTTCAGGCCCCCTGAAACAGTTAGTTCACTACGCCATCTTTGGCAAACATGGGAATGCCCATGGCCGAGCCACACATGACATTTTCCAATTCACATTCTCATTTGACCTACACTGTGAGTAGATGGGTAGCTGGAGTGGGGGTGAGGACAGACACATCGTTTATTATTTCCATTTTACAGACTGGGAATTTGAACAACTTAAGTGGAATCACACAATTAGTAAGTGTTATAATCTGGGCTCCAACCTAGGACTTCTGATTCCCAAGTCCAGGCTATTGCCAGCAAAATGATGTTGCAACAACCAAGACATGATGGTTTTCAACCATCAAACTTATTCATCAAGGACAGGGGCATGAATGAGCCCCCAAAACTTGAAGCATAGAAATGAATACCAAAGGAGATAAGCTAAAAGCAAGATACTGTAAGAGGCCTATTCCTCTCACAAACCACCCCTCTACCTCACTAAGAAGCACCCTATATGTTCAGTAGACACTCTCTCTAATGCTCTGCTTACGTGTGTCAACTAAACGAATAACTGTCCAAATCCTGCCTTACGGTGTATGGTCTGTTGATACAATAAATGCTTCAGGAAATTGGGTTCCCACTTTGAGGGGAATTGG
>NW_005871048.1:36655403-36663084 GCF_000147115.1 Myotis lucifugus | reverse complement strand
ATAAGCACAGAGAGCAGTGTCCCATTTCCGCAGCTAAAGTAGAAATTTCTCAAAGACCAGGATGGTAGGGTTTTTTGTTTTGTTTCGTTTTTTGAAAGTCAATGAAATGCATTGACTCCATTCTGACAACAGGTCCAGGATAACCTCACATTTGAGTCTGACAAGCGGAGTTTAACAGAAATGGGTCAGCCATTGAAGGACTGCTGAACCCTGCAAGATTTTCAAGGAAAGACACGAGAGTGTCAAATTTCCCGAAACTGTCTACCACGGAGAGAGAGTGGCAGGCTGCCAACGGCTGGGCTGTGTTAACTAACCCCTGTGAAATGCCGGGAACCCGAACCTCCGCAATGCCTGCCCTGCCACTCAGCCAGAGCCGATGACTGACGTTCCAGTTTCCAGAGGCCGCACAGACTCTGAGCCAAACGCGGTTCATCACAGAAACTTCCTTTTACTCTTAAGGAAGGAGAAACTACTTGATTCAAAAATCGCATCGACATGAAGCTGTTAACGGGTCATTTTTAAATATCCGGCTACAACAGAATCGCCTACCAATGTGGCAGCAACTAGTCAGACTCATTAAACTGCATTTTTCAACTCATCAGGTTCGTGCATCCAAACACTGCTATTGTTACACACACGGAGCCAGGACCACACTTATTCACATAACCGTTAACCTTTCCCTGTAAATCGACTGGGCCCGAAGCTCCTTGAGACTATAACCAACTCTAGCGGACTCGTCTCTGTATCTGCTGCACTGGGCACAGTGCCCGGTGTGGAGTGGACATTGCATAATTGTTTACTAAATAAACAGTTGGGTGCCTGCATCAGGACGGCCAAAGGCAGAATATGAGGAAGAGAGGAACGCTGCATTAAGATGGAGAAAATCACCAAGCAAAGGTGACAGCAAGGGTTCCAGAATGAGGAGAAAGCATATGAGACAAATGACGGCTCAGCAGGCACGGGAGACGCCGGGTGATGTCCACCCAGGGGACTCCTCAGTGGGTGTTTTCAAAATTCCAGTGTCTGGAGCACCCTCCGAGAACTCCTTCCATCCTGAAATATCCTTAAAATATGGATGGTGGAGGAGGGTGATGGGACAAGTGTGCATAATTAAAGAGCACTCGAGGTAATTCTGAGAAACTGTCCTCCAGATGAAAAGTGCTCTTAATTCCCTGGCTTTTTTGCAAGCCAGGAGCTGCTGTGAATGTGGTCGTGCACCAGCAATGCGTAAGTCTCACAATACCCCGCCCCTTGTTTGAGAGCAGGTCACTGAAGACGGGCACGCGCAGGTCGGTGCAGGCGGACAGGTGAGAGCAGCGAGGCAAACAGGCGGCCGAGAATAACTTGGACAACTTGGACGGGAAGCACTGACAAGCCTTTCCTCTGTTGGACATTTCTTAGCAGTCGGCATTCACATTCTGGGCATAAATTTTAAGTAGTAACAGACAATGTTTCTGAAAAACAGATGCCAAGATTACAACTAGAAGGCAAGAAAGTACCATTAAGATTTCCAAACAGGGTAATATGGACACAGGCAGGCTGAAGCACACAGGGTGGGGCACAAGTAGGTTTACAGTTGTGAGCATGCAAAACACAGTTTATTTCTTGCATTATCATTTATTAGCTATTGTATTATTTTCCATGGGAACAACTGTAAACCTACTTGTGCCCCACCCTGTATACAGAGCAGTAGAGGCCCTGCTCCCGGACTGGCATCAATGATAAACCCCCTGCAGCCCAGGAGTGAGCCTGCTTGACCTTCATAGCGTCACCTTCACGCAGCTGAAGCTTGTTAAAGGCACAGAGCGGTCACACCATCAAGACAGGCCAACGCACGATTTTGGAAACACTCTTCCTTTAAAGGATCTAAGGAAAGAAACCAGAGAAAGGGAGTCTGCCTCTAAGCAAGGCCAGCTCTAGAGGAGAAATGGAGTGTTTGCTTTCAGAGGTCTGGCTCCCCTATCTAAAATATTTACTGTTTTTGTGCGCTGGTCAGTTTGGCTCAGTGGATAGCAGGGGTCCTCAAACTACAGCCCGCGGGCCACATGCAAATACAAATATTGTATTTGTTCCTGTTTTGGTTTTTTACTTCAAAATAAGATATGTGCAGTGTGCATAGGAATTTATTCATAGTTTTTTTTTAAACTATAGTCCGGCCCTCCAACGGTCTGAGGGACAGTGACCTGGCCCCCTGTTTAAAAAGTTTGAGGACCCCTGGGATAAAGCATCAGCCTTCAAACTGAAAAGTCCTGTTCAAGGGCATATACCTCGGTTGCAGGCTCAATCCCCAGCCCTGGTCGGGACGTGTACAGAAGGCAACCAATCGATGTGTCTCTCTTGCATTGATGTTTCTCTTTCTATCTCTCCCCCTCCCTTCCACTCTCTCTAGAAATCAACGGAAAAATATCCTCAAGTGAGGTTTAACAAAATTAAAAATAAAAATAAAAAATTTACCGTTTTCACTTATCTGTCCATCATTTGATCTGCCCAGGTCAAAAAAATACCTATTGGGCACCTGAGTCCCTGCCAGGCACCAGATACCCAAACACACAAGGTCTGATTTGCTGCTGCCGAGGGAAGGGTCCTCTCTAGCCAAGCAGGCTGCTCCCCATCCCGCCCGCCCGGGGCCCTGGCGCCTCTCCCTCCCCCACCTCTACTGAGGAAGGCCTGGTAGCCACCACTCAGGCCACAACATGCAGGCTCACCGCTATCTCCTCAGGGCGATTTGTATCTTAAGTGTCAGTCTAAGTCATCAAGGCTTTGAGCTTTCCTAAAACTTTAATGCTAGTGACGCAATGTTACATGTTGGTGACGCAGGGCCAGAGGACAGCTTCAATTACCACAGGAAGCCCAGAGGCCTGTGTCCTGTAAGCCTGAGTGAGGACAGCCTCTGAATGAATGTCAGAGGAGCAAAACCACTGCCAACATGAGCTGCACGAGAGCAGGGTGGTTAGGCATTTACTACTTTCAGGGAAAGACATTTCAAAAGAAATTTGTAAAAAATCTGTATTGTAACAAAACAAAGGTACACGAACCTTTAATAAAATATCTTCATAAAGCTTATGATAGTGTAAGTGTTGCTCAGTAACGTACAATATATTTATCAATAAAAATAAATCCTAAAAACGCCGTGGCGGTGGAGCCCTGTAGTGACCCTACTCAGTACAACCGCTACCCCACAAGGAGAACAAAAGCACAGCATTACCCTCTAAGTGGGGAGATAAAGAGGGGGTACGTACTTCTGAAATGTCCTAGAACAACTCTGCTTACCTTAGCAGAGGAATATACTCACCACAAATAAACAGTGAATTAGGATTAAAGAATAAACACTATTATACATAACGGAAATCTTATCACCAAATCACTGTATTTATAAAGTCTTCCAAGTAAACAGTAAAACTGAAATAATGCCAACACTGCATGTGGAGAAAGCCAGAGCTTTCTGGGGAGGAGGCTCCCCGCCGCACATTCAGCCCATTCCTAATGAGGGCCCAGACCACGGCTGACCCCAGAGCCCAAGCTCCTCCCTTTAGGAGAGCCACCGCATGTCCTTCCTCGGTCTAGATCAAGTACCCGCCTCCCCATCCTCACTCTGGGTCAGAAGCAAAGACTGAGACCTGCCTTCCCTCCCTCAAGCTTTCAGACATCACAGTCAGGGCCCTTCTCAGAGGCACCACACGGCAATATTCTTTTTCAAAACATAAATGACTGATCTTCTAGCCAGGATGGCAGAGGCTCCTGTAACAGCCCTCAGAAGCAGAACCTCGCTGTGACTGTCCTTATAAACAGAAAAAAAGACACAGGATAAGGAGGATCTGGATGAATGCCCTCAGGGAGGCACCTGGGAAGGAGAGAGAGAGAGAGGAAACCTGAGGTTCTTTCTCTAATCTCTCCTTCCCTGAGGACAGCACTCAAATCAGGTTAAGTTGTCCTGTTAGAACACACCTGTCCCCAGCTCACTTGTCCTGGGTTTTGTTGACCACTCCCCATCACAGGCCATGATTGGGTGCTCCCCCCTCGTGTGGCTTTCACCCCAAATCTAAAGCTCAGTGTTGAGGCCCCAGGGCTTCTGCCCGTCCTGTCCCCATTTGCCTCTATAGCCTCCCCACTCCACACATGAAACTCTGCTCAAGACCCAACTCAAGTGCCATCTTCCGGGAAGCCTTCTGGAAACTGACTCTTGCCTTTGCCCTCCTCCCACCCCTCCCTTCTCTGAGCTCAGGCAGAGCTCTGGGCATGGCCTCTGTTTCAAAACAGCTCCCATTCATCTGCTGGCTCGTGTTTACAAAGTGCAGCTCGAGCATCATTACAAAAATGGCCATGACTCAGTCCTTGACAAAGAAGGGCTAGGCAGGCCCTCCTCAAATCACAGATATTCATATGGCTTGTCCCCTCACTTCATTCAAGTCTCTGTTCAAATGCCACCTCCTTCCCTGACTGCCTTAGCTAAAACAAAACAAAACATAAAACAAACAAAAAAACCACAGTGCACATCCTCAGGTCTCCAGCTCCATCCACTATCCTTACCCTGGTTTATTTTCTCCATAGCTCTCACTACTGCCTGATAGCCATCCACAAAGATAGATGGACAGGAAGCTGTAGACATATCTAGATACAGATTTTTAAGTTAGTTGTTTGTCCACTAAAATGTAAGCGCCATTGAGGCAAGGCCTTTAATATGTTTTAGTCTGTGCTGTACTGCCCCCTAAATATCTGGAATAGTGCCTTGGACAGAGTGAGTTCTCAGTAAGTATCAGTTGACAAATACATGTGTGGGCAGATGATAATGTCCCAACCAAGACAGGAAACTGGGTGCAGGGGGGAGGAGTAGGTGAGGGAGATCAGGTGAGGGTAGAAAGACAAATTTTCTCATTGAGACTTTTTAATTTTGAAGTACCTTGTTGGGCAATCAGGCCGAGGGGATTCCAGTGGGCAACTGGTCAGGAACCAAGGAAAGTTTCGAGCAGGTGATATAATTTGGGAAATGATCAGCATATAAGAGGTGACTGAAGCCACGGGTAAAGGTGAGATTACCCCTGAAATAAGGGAAGAGCTGGCTATTGTCTAATAAAAAAGTAGAGATGTGTATTAAAGGAGCCAGTGCATTGAAATATCTGATCTCTATCTCAAGGCTTAGCCAAACTACACTAGACAGCAAGAGCCTGATAAATACTCACTGTATATATGAACATCTTTTAATGCTAAGAAAGCTCATTTTCAGTGCCATCTTATCTTCATAGCATTTGGGCACAGCATGGATTCAAGCATGCACGTTCACCAAGGCTGTTTTTCCTTTTGCAGGACTCTGAGTTACTCTAGTCTGATCAAAGATTACAAGACACTCCGGCATTATCTACAGCATGAAATAATTCTGTCTTACTTTTTATTATCTAGTAGGGGGAAGAAAACAAACAGGAACACAATTACTCATTCCCACAATGTCCATGAACATGAGTGCTTACCGTGGCGCAAGCACTGTAGTCACAGCTTTAAAACTTAAATCCACAAGGAGAAAGTCTTCCTGGCACAGACTAAAAAGCAGTGACAAATATGGCAACTGAGCTCAACCCAAAGGCTGAGTTAAATGTAATGGTCCAATTTCAAGATAGAAAAAAAGTCACTGGTTGACTGAGGCGGTTTGCTTTTAAGTTTGTGACTAACTGTAGCTTAACTAAAAATAACCACCCGAGTCAATGATGGAGAAACCGACGTCACTCTGAGTGCCCTGTTAGGCGCTAGTCCAGGAGGTGAAGGTTCAGCACCACCCAACCCCTGAAGCAACGGGGTTGGGTGCCGATGTAGGTGCTGCAGCAGAGGGTCTGCAGTGAGGGCCCCGGAGGAAGTGAGCACAGTTCTTCCCCAACTACAACTAGCGCGTCCCTGCTTTTATCTTTCATTTTTTCTGTATGAGAATTCCACTTAAAGTTTGTTTGAAGAAAACACTCACTGTTAAAACCCTTTGGTAGCTACTGACCTAGAGCAAATTAATTCTGGGGATAAAGACAAACAAAAGTTTAAAATTTTTAATTTTTATACCCATCTTCACAACCGAATCAAAAGTATCTTGATGGTGATTACCACAAGGGTTGGTTGGTGCTGAGATTAAGAGAGACGTAAATTTTATAATTCTGTAATGTTTGAATTTTGTATTAACAAAAACTAATATTTTTCTCATCAAACAAATGTCAGAGATACTTTACTTCAGACTACTCGTCTTTCCTATTTTTCATAGAAAACAGATTTTAGCTACATCTAGTTGCTTCCTGAGCAACAGTGAAATTCTAATGAGGCTCCAGACATGACTGCATTTATGCTAAGGAACAAGAGAAAAATGTTCCATCTGTAGTCAGTAGTAAAAACCTATTCATAGAGAACAATTATTTAGGGGAATTGTGTACATTGGAAACATTTTTTCCCCCAAACAACTTTCATATGATGCCTGTACCCTATTCTGTTTCAGATGAAAATCAAGTGTTTCATGTTTTAATCACACAATTGTTTCAATGAAGCAGCAAAAACACCTGCAGAGAACCATGGATTTGAAGGAGTTAAAACAGAAGTGGGTTTCTCATGCCAGCCCTCCTCCCACTCCCCAGTGAGGAGGAGGGTACATTCACGCCAAGCACTATGGAGCACTAGTTCAATCACCTCTGCTCTAACCTGGCCTTGCGAGTTTTGTCTTCAGTCTGAGAGACCCACGAACAGCAGACACTGAGACTGGCTCACAGGGAGTTTTTCAGGTTTTCCTTGTAAAGATGGAGGCCAGTACCTTCCATCCACCGGGCGGGGAGGCCAAGCCCTGCACTGCTGGGTCCCAGGAGGAAAAGCCGGGCTCCCAGGCCCTCCCACGCTCTACCACTCCTGTGACCCCCGGCACACATGTGAGAGGCAGTTGGTCGGGGTTAAAAGTACAGTCTGGCCACAGAGCCCCACCCGGCTAACTGACCCGCAGAGGACTGAACCCTGCCCTGGGCCTCACCACCCCCTTCCTCTAAGCAAATGCGCTGACTGACTCCAGATTCCTGAGCTAGGCCTCAGATGCATTTCCAAACTCACACACACAGAAAAGGTGATAGGGCATAATTTCTCTAGGGAGAGAAAACTTTTCCTCTTTAATAGCGCACCACTTACCAAAAAAATTTTACTACAATCCATGATGAACAACAGCTCACAACTGGTTTAAATCCCTTTCTCCACAAGATTCTTCTGTAAAGCAGGTGACAGGTCCCTCACTGAAATCTCCGGAAGACGTTTTCCTGAGACCATTCTGCTGAGGAATCGGTTTTGGTTCCCGAGCTTTCCCTGGCGTGAACTGAAGACCCTTCACGCTAGAACAGGACAATTCTTCCTTGTGCCAGGCCTTCTGCTCTCACTGCCCCAACGCTCCCTCAGTGTAACCCAGAGCTGCCGACTGCCGCGCAGGAAGGGCCTCGGAGATGGTCCGTGCAAAGCCATCATTTCATCAAAGAGGGAACTCGAGTCCAGAAAAGAGAAGTGACAAGAAAGTCTTGGTGGCAAAGTCGAGGATGGCAAACGAGGCACTCCCTCCTAATCCTGTGTTCAGGCCAGGGGATTAGAATCAGGTTCCCCCAGGACCGCCTCCAGCCCCCACCAATCAGATGTGCCTCAGGCACCCAGGAACCCTGGGCAGAAGGGGCTGAGGGCTCGGGACAGCAAGTTT
>NW_005871048.1:36600546-36655303 GCF_000147115.1 Myotis lucifugus | reverse complement strand
CCCCTTCTGCGCAGAAGAGCCGGCGCCCGAGGGCAGGTGTGCAGGAGCGCGGCGCGCCAGCAAGTGCAGCCCTCGCCCCGGAGTCCGTCAGCGGAGCGGGCCCAAGATGACAATGGCGGCGGCGGCGGGCCGGCGTTGGCCCCCAGGCTTGTGGCGAGTGAGTGGAGCCCGGTGGAGCGCGGGGGGCGGGGCCAGCGCGTCGCTCTCGGGAGGCAGAGCGGCAAGGCCCCCCCGGCGGCGTCGGGTCCGAGGGGAGGTCCCCCGCGGAGCCCGCGGGCTGGACACCCGGGGTCCAGCGGCGGCGGCGGCGACTCTGGACGGGAGCCGGGCCCTTCCCATAGAGATCGCCCCAGCTAGATCATAGAAGTTAAATGTAAAAGTTTTAAAATGCATCCGGGATTTCTGTGCACGTGTAAAGGGAAAAGGCCAGTTTAAAAACGAGTGCGCATAGTTTTGAGCTGAACCTGATCTTTTGCTGTGTACAGAATAAAAACCCGAGACTGTTTTGGCCTTAAAAAGTGGCGGAGAAGATAGCCATGGAGGAATTTTAAGAAGAAAAATCCTATTTCAATAGAAGTTGTTAAAGCTAAAATGGTTTCTTCCCCTTCCACCAGACCATTTGTTAAGATATGCCCAGTACGGGCCTCTAGCAATGGTGGAATAGCCGTCTCATGATTGAGCCGGAAGTTCCAAGACAAAGGGGGGAATGAAAGGGTGAGGGCTAGGCCCTCCACCTTCCCCCAGGGTAAGGGCCATCTTGCCCCAAGGTAAGGGCTACGTCTTCCATCTTACCTTGGCCACGTGTTTGGCAAGGAGCTTCTTCCCGGAAGTCTGAGACTCTGCTAGCCACACCCAGGAACAAGACATCGACTTGCGCCTGGCCATTCGGCAGAGCACAGTCCTTTCTCCAACCCCCGCTATAAAACCCATCTCGGTGCAGGGTTCTATCTCTCAGCCACTTGGTTTGCCGTGGTGTCGGTGAGTCTGGTGGACGGGGAGCTCAAGCTAGCTTGAAATACAGATTCTTATGCTTTTGCATCGGATTGGCTGGCTCCCTGATGTGGTTTCTTGGGAATCTTGAAATCTGGGCATAACACTGGGGACACTGGGAATTCAACAAGTCACCAAGAACTATGTTCACTGTGGTTTGACATTCCACAAGGAACCTTTTCTTTGACTTTTTAATGTTTGTCATTCTAGACCAGGGGTGGGCAAACTTTTTGACTCGAGGGCCACAATGGGTTCTTAAACTGGACCGGAGGGCCGGAACAAAAGCATGGATGGAGTGTCTGTGTGAACTAATATAAATTCAAAGTAAACATCATTACATAAAAGGGTACGGTCTTTTTTTTTTTTTAGTTTTATTCATTTCAAACGGGCCGGATCCGGCCCGCGGGCCGTAGTTTGCCCACGGCTGTTCTAGACTCATACTGGAGCCAGATGATTTAAAAATCTTGCTTCAGACAATCTTCTTAACTTTTTTAAGGTAATAGCTTCCAATAACATTGAACCAAACAACCTCTTTGCATTTTAGAGACCATTTAAATCCAGCAAACTTGATCAGTCAGTAATGCAGTCATTCTTTACAGGAAGTGCCCTCCCACTAAGTACAGTTCTTTGGGGAGTTTGTTAATAGGCTCAGTCAAGTCAGCTCGGTCTAAGCCAAGTGTCCTCTCAGTACTATCCTCTGAGAAGATCGAATGTCATCTTCTAAACCAACAACCCTTCTGACTTCCTTTCCCTCCCATTCACTCCCACTCACTCCTAACTTTCCACAAGCAGCATTAGCATACAATGCAAATGAGAGACACAGCCATTTCTAGGCATGGAGTAGCAACACGTTTTTAAGAAGTCAAAAGATAATGCCACAAAGTACTGATTTTCCTTATGCTCTAAGGGCACGTGAATATTAATGAGTTGTTTTATAAACTTGGAATGCTCCGAGAGGCCATCCTGGTTAGCCCCCAAGCCGACTTAAGTGACCTAATTCTTATGTTCCACTTTTGAAGATCTCCAGGACAGAAATTCCACAATTGCCACCAGTAGCCTGACTTGTGGTTTCATTTCCTTCAGAGTCAAAGGGGACTGCTTCTCTCAACTTTTTTTAAGAAGTTAAACAAGAGCTTACCTCTTTTTAAAGATGTCATTTGAACCCTGAAACTGGTAACTAAACAACACAAAAGTGAACAACCAAGAACAAGGCTACAGGCTGACCCACAGACTGGGAAACGGGCCTGGCTTACTGAGGATGGTCAGGCTGCTCTCTCTGCCCGGATGCGTCTGCACACACCCTGGGTGTCCGCATCAACGACCAAAGTCCACAAGGTTAAGAAACGACTCTCCAGCTCCTGGAAGGAAAGCAGCTCATGTGCAATGAAGAAGTATTTCCTGCTCACTGGGGAAACCCTTTCCCAGGCCTTCCACACCTTCCAAATGAGGAAAAGAAAATGTGGGGGTTTGGTGTCCTTTTCCATTTCTGTTTTTCTAGGGGTCTCCTAAGCAATAACATGCTCAGATTTCCTTCAGTGGTCTAAAGCAGCGGTTCTCAACCTGTGGGTCGAGACCCCTTTGGCGGTTGAACGACCCTTTCACAGGGGTCGCCTAAGACCATCCTGCACATCAGATATTACATTACGATTCATAACAGTAGCAACATTACAGTTATGAAGTAGCAACGAAAATAATCTTATGGTTGGGTCACAACATGAAGAACTGTATTGAAAGGGCCAGAAGGTTGAGAACCACTGGTCTAAAGGAATGTTCCACTGAACTACGCCCTTGAAACAAGTCTTCTGGAGATTCTGCCCTTGGCCTCCTGGAATTCTTCAATGAAATTCAGAGATATTTACCTGACCCCAAATGTTATCCTAATGAAAACTCTGTTTTTAATTCCTTGAACTCTTCCCTTTCTCTTTTCTTGTCATGCCCTCTGGGAACGAAAGACAAGTACAGATGTTGGCTTGACCTCAACTGGCAAACACCAAGAAATCCAGTTCTAATAGTTTCTCAAGAACTTGGACAGCAGCACAAAGATATTCATTATGCTCCCTTCTCGGGCATGGTCCTTTGCACTTCACCTCTTTGGAGGATCGTTGTAAAGACAGGAAATGCCAGCACATTATCTTTGTGACAAAAAAACAAAATGTCAATCACAGGAAGAATAGGGAATATTATGGATTTTGCAAAAGCAAAGAAGAGAGCAGAAAAAAACAATCACCTAAGGAGCAGAAGGGGGAGGCGAGAGACCACTTTTTAACAATTAAAGAATCCGAATGAGGCTGAGTCCAGGCTCTGTCCGGCAGGGAGCACATGGGGAGTTTTGGAATTGGGCACCGACAATCTGGGTTTAGTTGATAATTTCCCGGCACGCCCCCCCCTTTTTTTTTTGCAAGAAGGAAGGTTCCTGGTATGGAGTTCCATTTCAAGTAGTCACATGTACCTCTGTTCGGCTTGGGCTATTACACATACACACACAGCTGGGTCGTGTGTATTTCAGGGGTTTCTTCCTCCATCTGGGAACATCCCAGACACATTCCAGCCATGCACAGGTCCAGGGAGACAGAATCCTCAGAAACTAAAATCTCAGTTAGCAATGATTGTCCTCCTCCTCATCATCATCATGAATTGACTGAGCCCTTTCAAGGTGCCAGGCACTGTGCTGTTAACTGTTTTACAGATGGGGACCCTGGAGCGATGGGATGGGATGGAGAAATACCGTGCCCAAGGTCAGACAGCTAACAGTAGCACAGATCCTGTGTGTACTACCTCCCAGTGGTCTAAAAGGCTGTGGGATCTCAGAGCTCAAAGCTGAGGGAATTATAAGCCATTTTTATACAGCACTTTCATCTCCTTAAAGGGCTTGAGGAGGAGAAACAGCACCAACTCTGGAGAACAAATTCCTCGCTTTAAGTACCAGCTTCACCATTTGTGGTTTGGGGGTGAAATGACTCTAGGACAGCCAATTGCTGTCCATTTACTCTCCTGTCCCAGAGGCCAGTTACTCAAACCTCTAAGACTTTATTCCTCGTCTCTAACCGGGATCATCATCACGCTACCCCATGGGCAGCTGTGGGATTAAGTGGGATGATTCTGTGATGATAAAGCAGGACGCAAACACCGACTGTCCTTTCATCTCGTCCCATTTGATTTTCACGTTGTCTCACTGGCTCTGGAGCGCCATCCAGCTGGCTTTCCAGAAGCTCTGGGGGATACAGGAACAGCAGTGTCCTCGGGTCACAGATGCCGGAAGGGAAGCCCAGCACACGGAGCCATCACACCAGTGGTGATGTCATGGGCCCCTCGTGCTCCGCTCCCTCCTCCACCCTCTGTCCCAGTCACCACAAAACCACAGCTCGCTCTGACCACTGAGCCTGTGAAGAGGGCTCCCACTCATGTTTGTGTCCCAGTGGCGATCCCACGCAAGGCTGGCGCTCAGCTCGCTGCTGTCCCCCATGTCGGGGGGTATGCACATTAAAAACAAGCAGCAAGAACTTTCAGATTTTATAGAAAAGTTTATTCTAAAAGTCTGTCCCATGAGCCAATTCGGGGTCCTCTGCTTATTAACTTAGGATAAGCTGTGTTTTCTAGCAATTATTATTTGAAAAGCAGCAGAAAAGGGCATTTCAATTTAACAAGAACTAGAATATTCTATATATAGTGGAATGTTCTTTCTAATTGTTTTTGTTGCCTAATGAGCGCTTACTGGGTTTTCAAATTCAGTAAGTTTATTTCTTGATTGGAAGTAGAGAGAAACCTTATAGCTGTTGCTTCAAAAGAACTATCAGATTATTATAATTACTCTTTCCTTTCAATCTTGACCTTCAGTATTAGTAATCAAATAAAGGTAATGCTTACAGTCACTAAAGTCCTTACCATATGAATTGTGAAAAACAGATATTAAGCAAGGCAATCCCGAATACCTTGAATTTTGCTAACAATATTAAAATGTCTGCTGCACAGCCAATTAACGTTTCATTTTCCACAGTCTGCTGCAATGGTTGATGCTTGTTGGCCAAAGAAGCCAATTGGTGCCTTCTTAGTAACTAGGACAAACGATGACAATGTTAGACAATGCAAGCTAACTATTATGAAAGAATTTCACCACTTTTAAGGGCTTGTGAGCCAAGAATAAATGATACAACAGGAAAAGACCACCAGAACACGCTGACATCTTCACCCTCTGCTTTTGTCTCTACGTCCCACACCTCCCAGACACAGGGACCGGGACCTGAATCCTAAATACTCCATGTCCACATGTAAGCTATTATGAGTAACTGTGCTTGAAATTTAATTACACATCTGCTCTTCTGCAGCCTTTGGACATCTTATGAATTTCTCTGACAACTGTTTGCAAAGGCCATAATCACAGGCATCTGTAACTGGATCCCAGCTACAGGGCAAAACACCACATAATTCCAAGAGGCTTTGGGTCCAACCTTATTTGGTTTCTCGTCTCTCTCGCTTTCTTTAAAACACTGCTGAGCCTTCAGATTGCAGAGAGAGCTGGCTAGCCCTGGAAGACGATGGCTGGGTCCTCTGTATCATCCTCCCCCCACAGGCCGGGTGAGTCCTTATCATCTCCCTTCTGGCTGTGGCCTCCCTGGTACCTTCAGCAAAAGGCCGCCTGGCTGTGGCTGGGGCAGTTTGGGCTCTTGGCAAGTGAGGGCCTCTGTGACAGTTCCCCCTGGTGGTTTCTAAAGCCTAGAAGGAGGCATAGGGATGCACCCTGGCTCCAAGTGCATCAGAAAGGAGATGCGCCAGGACTTCAACTCTTCCACTCGGGTCGCTCAGAAGCCGGGGCTCCGGGCTGCAGCTGCCCTTTCTAATTATGGCTGGCCACTGGCACGACGTGACCTTGAACAACACAACTAACCTCCCTGTGTCTGTTCCATATTTTAAAAAATTGACAGCACCCACTTCTTAAAAGGATTTTTGTACTGTTCTATCTTTCATTCTATAAACACTCACAAGGACCAAGGGGGAAAAGTTCTTGCACCTTCAGCCACACACTGATCCAGTAATCCTGGCACATCAGCCTCCCTCTGGGAATCTCAGTTTTCTCATCCAACATCTAGCCATCTCCTCTTTTCTTTATGAGGAACAAAAGCAACAAGGAGCACAGAAGTCCTCAAAGATGAAGCATTGTCAAAATCTAGGTATTATCATTACTGCCATCCTCATTATCCTCTTCAAAAGCTCCATGCTGAGAGTTAAAAGCTCTGGAACCAGACAGGTGGTTAACTCCAGTTATTTAACTGCTCTGGCCTCAATTTACTCATCTGTAAAGTGGGGATGAAATAATAGCACCTAATTCAGAATTATTGTGAGAAAGCACTTAGAGCATGAATCACTCTCATTATCCTATAATTAACCTTGCTTTTTCTTATTTCATTGGAGACCTTTTAAAATAAATCACCTTATCCAAGGCACTCAACTTTAATGTGCTAAAGAGGAGGGACTAACATTGTTGTTTATCCTATCTCATTTAATGCTGCCAACCAACATGTGTGTGTGGCGTAATTTATTGTCCCCTCTTTATGTGAAGTTCAGAAAGGTCAAGTGGCTGTTAGGTGGCAGCCAGAATTCAGAGTCAGGCCTGAATGACCCAGACTATGCTTTCCATGGCATTGTTTCCATTTAGATATGAATCAGCAGAAAAATGAAGGTTGCCCTAAAAAAATCAGAAAGTCATCTACTTTACATACACAGTGTGGTTCAAAGTCTACTGCAAAAAACAGCTTTAGATTGGGGCTTAATCAGTCAAGACTCGGCTTGAATGGCACCTACTCTCGACTTCTCTTCCCCCCCTCTCCTTACCCTGCACCCCCATGAGCAAGTTAAAGGGGCCCAGCATTAAACCTGCCCCTGCAAGGTGTCACTGCAGAATATGATCTGTGTACTATGCAAGACTACACCTTACAAAGGACATTTTATAAGTCTAAGTAATTAGAAAGACATCTAGCTAACACATTTCTATCATCATGAAACTTGACTTACATCTGTTATGAAATGCTCTTCATCATTATACAAATGCACCCACTTTCACACACACAGCTGTATGATAGCTAGTCCTCATTATAGCTTACTTTCGGGGGCGTGGGGGTGTAGTCTAGGAAGACCCAGTCAGTAATAGCACACAAAAAGGGGGGCAGATCGCTTTAAAGGCATGTTGTATTGAAAGGTTACCTTTGGATTATTATATTTTTTCTTTTGATAAGTATCTGGCAGGAGAGCAGATACAAACTTAGATAAAGGCATTAACTCATTCATTATGTAAATAAAACTGAATCCAAATTCTTCGAAGTGTACCTAGAGCCCCAAGGTCAATTTACCTGGCCTTTCGATTTTCTTTTACTATTTGTTATTCATTTTTTCCCTTCTCACTTCATATATTTTTATAACCAATGAACACTGCAAGAACAGTTTCTATCAAAGAAAGTTTGCAGAGTGTTATTCAATTCCCCCCAGCTCTAGTATTCAATTCAGTCTTCCCTCACAGGAAAGTTGAAAATCACTGAGGCATACATTTGCCTCTTGAAATTTAAGTGAAAAACATTGCTGGACAATTGTGCTCAAAACATCTATGAGGTTTATTCCTGGATTTAATAAAGATCAATATACTTTTATTACAAAGGGTATTTTACATGGAATAAGTTTATACTTCATTAAACAAAATAGTTACATCCATGATGGAACAGTTAGTCTTACCAAAATGATGCAGAGCGTAAGGTTGATACCCCCAGAAGAAGGTTATGCAAATGGCAACGGACTATGCCTTACGTAACCACAAGGAAGTTTCTGATTCTCTCAAGCTTTTGGTTCTATTTAGGGATCTCTGACCCTTTATATCTGAGGATTTGTGACATTTCTGTTGACTAGTAAACATTAACCAAGTTTTCTTGATGCTAACCTAGTGACACATTTAATGCACTAGTTGGTGGCAAAAGAGGACAATCTCAGTTACTATTTTTCATAAAATCCCCTCATACACAGTCCCCGTCCATACGGATAGACACTCTACAGAAGTAAAACCCCCTTTACTTGGTATAAGTACAAGTTGACAGAAGAGAATTAAGATGAGGATATAACCCCTAAAACCAGTTTGTCTGTTCCCAGGAACAAGCAACAAATGAAATGCAAAGAAGAGGGGGGAGTCGTTGACCCGCAGAGCCCTAACATTTTTCCCTCTGCAGCTTTGAAACTGGTTTACAGTTCCTTTACCTTTATTAGGACATTTTCCTCATCAAATTAATGAGTCACTAAACAGAAGGCTTACTAAAATGTTTACATTTGGGAAGAAACGCTCCGTTAAAGGTCTAGCAGAAGAGACAAGCCATAATTTGCCATTGCTTTTCAATGAAATCATCTGGGAAAAGCCAGGCAGAAGAGCTGGGATAGAAACACAGGATGACACGTAAAATCCCAAGTAAATCCTGAGACCAATGCAAAGAAAGTGTCAGCAATCCTTTTGGCCCTGTAATCCTTACCATCACCATCCCTACGCTCCTAGCTTTAGGGAGCTCTTTCTTCCTGACAACTATCAAGGCACTGCTTGGGAAAAGTTAGCATTGTTAAAACCACACATTGTGAAAGGTAAGTGAGGAGAGTAGAAGTCAGTGGAAACCTTGTGCTGTGAGGACTTCAGGGAACAAACAGGCATCTTGTTAACTGAAGCAACATTTAAAGCATGGAGAGAGAAAAAACAAAGGGCAACATGCACATTCATCCCATTTTCCTAGGGTTCTTTCTGGACCCCCAGAGGCCGTGAACACGTGGTCGCCGGTCCGAGAAACTCCCAACTGAGCACCACACAGGAGAGCCGAGAAGGGTGTGCTGTGTACAACATCTGGAAAGTTTTTAAAAAGAAATGGTTCCCTTGGAATCATTTCCACTTGGTGGTCTTTTCACAGTGGTCAAGAGCACATAATAACCGAATCAGCAAATAGTACAATAGTGTTTTTAACAAGCAACACAGACCTATAGTTAGAAGTCAAAGGGAAGTGACACATGTGTTAGTGGAATTTCAGCCAAGGAACTGGAGAGGCCAGAAGTACCCGGAGATGGGAAGCATTCTGTCCCTACAGGACAGGAAGGACAGAGCGCACCCACCTCACTGGTGCCCAGAGGAGGGGCAGAGAGGCCTCTATAAACCCACAGCACACTCTGCTGAGGGAGTTCCTGTCTCCAAAAGGCACACCAGTGGTTCTCTAATGCCAGAGCTCACCTGGGTTTGTCCCTGTGTGGTTTCTACTCTCAAGGTGACTCCACTCGGTGGGGAGAGTGGAGTTCTTTTCCCTTTCTCTCTACAAAAGCTTCACTATTATGTACCAAACTGACCCTTTTTGAACATCTTTCACTTTCTTCACTTCTAATTTCATCTACAGTAATTTCTGCCTGATCACTCCACCCTGGTAAAAATCCAGGTACATGTAAACACACACGCGGCTGAATTACTCGTGGTGATTCAGGGGGTTGTTCTTTCTGAATTTCAGACAAGATTCCAAACTGTACAAACAGAGGTTCCTTCCCACAATCAGAACAGAATCTACTCCCAGGTTCCCCATGTCCATCAGAGCAGAAACCCAAGGGCAGTACACCACAGTCACAGCAGCATCAATCACAGTAGCCAAAGGTGGAAGCAACAGATGAGTGGACATACAAAATGTGGTTCACACCTACAATGGAATATTATTCAGCCTTAAAAAGGAAGGAAATTCTGACACATGCTACAACATGGATGGACCCTGGAACACGTGCTAGGTGAAATAAGCTAGTCACAAAAGCACAAATACTGCATGACTCCTCCTATACCAAATTCTTAGAGTAATCACATTCATAGAAACAGAAAATAGAAGGATGGTTTCCAGGGACTGGGGGAGGGGGGGGATGGGGAGTTACTGCTTAATGGTTGTAGAATTCCATTTTGCAAGATGAAAGAGTTCTGGAGATGGATGGTGAAGATGGTTGCACAAAAACACAAATGTACTTAATGCCACTGGACTGTACACTTGAAAGTGTTAAGATGGTTGATTTTATGTTATGTGTATTTTACCACAATTAAAAACAAAAACACACACCAACAGGCAGTTTCCACATGTGGTTTCGGCAATTTGCACGTAATCTGCATCACTGGTTGGGAGCCATCACTGCACAGCAGGGCTGGGTCACTACCAGTTTCTGACAATTGCAGGGGCTAAAGGAGATGCCAAAGGGGCTGCCCATAGGGAGTCCTTTCCCCAGGAGCACAGGGTCTGCACCAGGAATGCCTGACTCACTTCCCTTCCTGTGGGAATCAGAAGAGAAGCAGCTCACTGCCCTGAAGTGGGATGGGTAATAAGACCCCTGCTTCCCTGAATTAAGGAAGGGGATGCATTCAAGTTAAGAGCCCAAGGCCCTGAGATCCCTAGGGAAGCATTTCCACCTTGTAGTTTTATGCCTGAGGAAGGTGGGGGCTGGGACCTTACAGGCACCAGCTGCCTCCCCAATGTACCTCCGGCTTCCCCATTCATGCTCCCATAACAGTATCATTTCCATGATCAAAAGCCCTTTTAAAAAATTGCTCTACAAGGTCCTCACAGACTTGGTCCTTTTCTCCAGGAAGTCATAATTTATGATATACCATTGTGGCCACACCAGCTGAAACATATGGACAACAGGCTGGGATGCTAAATCAGTGTTTGAGCGGGCAATGATATACTTACAGCACATGTGGTAGAGGTTGAGGGTATACCCATTTTGGGAAGAAGAGGCAACCGGACCAGAGAATGAATAGAACAAGTATGTGAAGAACCTGGGAGCGACAAGCATAGTCTAGACTGGAGGAGAAAGACCAGACCAGGTTTCTGAGAAGGCCTCTCTCAGGAGCCAGCTGTCATGACCTGCCTGACTCTAAAGCATCCCTGCAAGCTGACCCAGGGCATCTTGCTTGATGAGGCAAGAAAGACAGGAGGTGGAGAGAGACCTCACTCCTATCAGTCTTCAAGCGAATAGACAACAATAGCAAACACTTTTATAGTGCTTATTATGAGCCATTCTTCTAACACTTTAGTCTCACAACCATAGGCACTGTCTTATCCGCTGATTGAGAAAGCAAGACATAAAGGTTAAGGAGCTTGTCCAAGGTTAACTATTAAGCTCTCCTGCTTCTCTGAAAGAACAGCTCTGTATATGTCACACTAGTCAAGTCGAGAGGCTGAGGTACGTTCAGCACTAGGTAGCATGGTAGCTCTGCCCCCCTTGTTTTTAGGGCAACAGGCACAGTAGAGGTTTGTGTAGAGACAGCCTCCAAGTCAGGCTGAGATGGGTAGATGTCAGCTCTTACTAGCTGAGTGGCCTTGGGCATGTGAATTAACCTCTCTGAGAATTAGCTATTCACTGCATCTGTAGTAAGTATATGCTGTCTATTGCTTCTGTGAGGATTAAGTAGGGCTCCTGGCATATACTCAATAGATAGGAGCTAGTATTCACTCAGCTGAAAGCTCTAAAAACAAGCATCAGACACACAGTCACCACCTAATACGTTAATCAAAATTATATAATAAATAATGGCTATAAGTCTAAACTGGCACGCAACAGTAGATTCATAGCCACATGACTACAAATCTTGAACAGTTTCTTTGCCATACTGTTTGGGGAAGATTCCAATAATTTTTCCTAAGTGTTCCCTGGGATAGTTAAGAACCAAGACACCAAAAAAAAAAAAAAAAGAAGAAGAAGAAAGGAAGAAAGAAAGAAACCAATGGGTAGTACAGCCATGTGTTAGTTAGCAGAATGTTTTAAAAACATAGTTTAGTCCTGCCTGGATAGCTCAGTTGGTTTGAGCATCTTCCCTATATATATATCAAGGTTGTGGGTTCGAAACTTGGTCAGAGCACATATAAGAATCAACCAATGAATGCATAAATAAGTGGAACAACAAATTGATATCTATCTCTCTATAGCTCTCTCACTCTCAAAATCAATCAATAAAACAAAATTTAAACATAGTTTAAAAGTTAATTTAAAAATGACATTTTACAAGTCTTTGACTCTAGAAAGACAAACATTTCAAAATTAGTAAATCACATATAGAAAATGGGCAGTCTCCAAAGACCAAAGAAAGAACATATATTACACATCACATGTCAAACTTCAGAGGAAACCATCTGATGAGGTTAACCTTCTGAATGGGTGCGAGCACTGCGTTCTCTCCTCCCCCAGAGGGGAGCCTGCTGACCAGCCCCTGGCTGGGCTATCCCCCTGGGAACAGCTATCCCTCAGTGACCAGACAGCAACCTTCATGTGTACCCAGCATGTCAGCATGTTCTGCACTCACACGCAAGAATATAAAAATATTGGGCAACACCGCCTACAGGGGCACAGATGGACATGTTCCAGGGCTGTTTCAAACCAGGATCTAAGGTAAAATAAGCTGGACAAGCCATGTGCAGATGCCCCACCCCCGGGCAGGACGCAGGATTCTCCTTCCTGGAGACAGACTATATTGTTACAACAGGCTTTTCTATTTTCCTTACAGACGGCTTCAACTATAACAGCACAAACCAAACATCTGAAATAATGAGTCACCTATTGGCTTGAATCCGAAACACCGGGTCAAATCCAGTTTAAGCCACATCAGTGCTTAACAGCAATGTGAGTACAGTGAGTGGACGGATTTCTGCACCCCCCATCCCCCACCCCCGCAGTTTACACAGACTTTCTATCAGGGGGGATGGGGTCTTGGGAACAAGAGGTACGAAGAGCTGTCCTGGCAGTTCAGCATGGCATGAGGACAATCCATGGCACTCCTGGTCTCTGAAGTGCCCCTCCTTAGAGGGGATTCCAGACAAGGAAAGCCAGAAAATAAACTGATTGCATTTTTTCCTTATAAGCATTTCTGGCAAAGGGTACGCTGGGAGAAAGGGGGGTTTTCCTGAACAATAATGGTATTAAGGAATATCACCCTTATTTGTGGATTTAAATTAAATTTGTTGTTCTTGATTACAGTAGGTAATAAAATTGAAATGTTCTTTCATCAGTTTTAGGGGGGAAAGTGTCACAATTCTCCAGCTGTTCTGCACCGAAATGAAGAAATGGGTTACAAGAGTTATAATAAATTATAATCAATATCATATGACATCCAAATTATACATTTTTCCCTCCTTCGTGATAGTATGTCTACAATTAAAGCCGAATAAACATTATTGGAAACTGACTTGAGAAGACACACAGCTACAAGATTATGTCTCAGGGAAGATGCAATGAGAACGGGTTCTCATTCCACGAGACTGGACTTCCAGCACACACCAGCCTGCCTGAGCTAAGCTAGCTCCGCGTGGGTGATCTCGCAGGAGATAAGAGCACCCGGAGGAAGACCCCTCGGAGGTACTTCACCTCGGCTGAGTAAACGAGTGAAGCATGCAGACATGAATGATCGAACATCTGAGTGAAGTACCCCTGGGATGGAGAAGTTCCAAGAGTATTTTTCATGAGTCTCACAGGGCCCAGTTTTCCTTTACTGTAAATCACTTTTACCTCTTCTAAATCATACCAGAAAAGTGAGGAAGAGACGCACAGTAAAAATTACTGATCTTTGGGCAGTCCTTGTGATTTTTATCTCCTCACTCCAATCCTGGGTGAAGGAGTCGTGCGCCTGTCTGCAACTGTCCCCGGCAGCCCTGTCCCAACTGCCCAAACATCAGATCCCCGGAGTCCAAGCACTCAAAACCCAACTAGGAACCCAGAAGGAGGAACAGGCTCTGAGCAGGGAATTGCTGTCCAAGACCAGCAAACCACATTCTGACGCTGGCAGAACACAATTTATAAATGAACATCCAGAAAAGGCAATTCCTCCTTTTATGATCATGTTGATAGTCTCTTCTGTTCTCAAGTTTTTGCCCTCTTCCCTTTAAAACACAAAAAGTAAGTGACTTGGCTCAGGTCAGGTGGCTCAGTTGACTGGAGCATCATCCCGTACATGAAAAGGTTGCAGGTTCGATTCCAAGTCAGGACACATACCTACGTTTTAGGTTCGATCCCCTGTCAGGGCACATATAGGAGGCAACAGATTGCTGTTTCTCTTTTTCTCCTTCCCCCTTCTTCCTCTCTCTCTAAAAAAAAAATCAATAAAAACATATCCTCAGGTGAGGATTAAAAAAAAATGATTTTAAGTTGTTTATGTTCCAGTCTGTAAATTCCTATAAAACCAAACATTTAAAAGGAAATTCAATTTGTAAGTACTGACTTCATAAATCACAAAGTAATATTTAACATACCAAACATGATCATTTTGTAAGCAATGCAAATGCCAAGCAAAATCCCAGCCCTTGTTCCATAAGAGAGTCACCTATGGGACCTGGAAACTCACAGAAGATCCACCCGCAATAAACCAGATGGCCTGGGGGGTTGGGGCGCCCTGGGCATGGAGCCAGGAGATGAACTTATGAGCCTGGCTTTTCACTTCCTGTGTGATCTCAGGTACATGACATCTCTTCCCTGTCTCCTCAATTCTAAACTGGAAGCACTGTGTCAAACATAATCTAAGTCTCTTCCATCCTAACACATACATTTTTTTTCCATTTTCTCCCAATCCTAGAGTTTTTCTCACTTAGGAATCTTACATCTTTTAGTATGGGACAGAAGCAAGGAAAAGTGAAGAGAAATGTGCCAAGTGCATCTCAGGGGACATGAACAGACTGATCCAAAAGGATAAAAGGATGTGGGAGAGAGAGGAATTGGCAGGGCAGATTAGGGAAGACAGTGCATAAGAAGCTTGGAAACTCACAAACTCCAATCCTTCATTCTCGCCCCCCGCTCCCCTCCCAACCTTTTAAGGCACAGAACAAAAGAAAAGTTGGGAAAGAGAGAGAAGTGAAGTAAAAGACAATAAGTCAATGAACATCTGTCAAATGAACGTTATGCTATATTATAGAGTAGAAAAGGGTTTCAGTGAAGAGCCACATGGTCCCTAAACTCTAAAGATTTGTGATGGAATTCAGTGGTTCTCAAACTTCATATGCATTAGTAATGCCAGGCAAGCTTGTTTAAAAAATACAGATGCCTGGGTTCCACCTGCCCATCCCAAACAAAGAATCAGAATTTCTAGGAGGCAGAATCGAAATGCTTTTGTTACTCAGGACAATTTGACAACAACAACTAAATAACAATGGAAGGCAAGTGTTGGATAATGCACTTAAATACACAGGCTTTTAAAGGCAACTCTGACTTAGTTACAAGAAACAAATACAGGTTAAGACGAACTTTCCCAACACTATATGCCAAGGTGCCCTGAAGGGCCACAGTGAACTCACAGGAGAGTGAAGCGGTATTTACATTTTTTCAAAGAAAAAATAAGTGAACCGTTGCCTGGCCGGTGTTGCTCAGTGGTTGAATGTTGATCCATGAACCAGGGGGTCACAATTTGATTGATTCCCAGTCAGGGCACATGCCCGGGGTTGTAGGCTTAATCCCCAGTAGGGGGCGTGCAGGAGGCAGCCGATCAATGATTCTCTTTCATCATTGATATTTCTCTCTCCCTCTCCCTTCCTCTCTCTAAAATCAATAAAATCATTTAAAACAAACAAAAAATAAGTGAAATGTTGGCCACTTACAACTAGATCAAGTTAATTCACAGAATGAATTACATTCCTTTTGATGACAGCATCTTTGTGAAATTGTTTTTTTGTGGGTTTTTTTGCAATTGTTATGACAAAAAGTCAAGAATATTTGAAAATCAATGTGGAGCAGGAAATGAGAATGGAAATGTCCAAGCTAATTCCAAGGTTTGAGTGCTGAATGGATGGACACAACTCACTAGTAAATAACAGTGGTTATTTAAATATGAAATAAATTTTAAATTTTTATAAAGTGAAAAACATTCTTTTTCATTTATATGTATTACATTTCCCAATGGCAACTAAGTTGCTGGGACAAAGACTTAATAGGTTGTTTGTACTTAACCACTTAATAAATAGAACTGTTCGGTATTTCTTTGGAAAAAATTATGAAGACACTTAGAACACCATGAACAGAGATGCTCTGGGCACTGTGGGTCAAGGCAACCTTACAACGAGATGCTTTTCATAGACAACTTAATTCACTTGATCAAAACAGACCTGCTTATGTCGCATTCAGTAGAGAAAGCATTCTAGCTGCGTTCCACAGAGTGCTTCTCCAGGTACACGTGAGAGCAATGGGTAATCACGAATGTCTACCCACTAATTGGCCAGTAACCTCATGAATTCTCTTCTTCCATGTTATATTTCCAATCACATTCCAAAGTAAAAAAAAAAAAAAAGTATCTTGTTTTCATGATATGCAGGATTATATTTTTGGGGTCTTCAAACACAAGCGAGTCTTATTTCACAAAATTTGAACGTACAGTAGTTTCAGTCACCGACTTGTTAGACACTCCAAGTCCAGTTATCCTAGGTTCTCAGCAGCAGGAAATGTGGGGCTCTCTAACAGCTGGAATACCCGACTCCCGAGCCCCCCCGAACTGATCTCCAGCCTTTTTCTGGCAGTGGTATTTTTTTGTTTGTTTATAATACATCGGTCGGTCCTCTGTCCTCACAGGTGTAATTAATGTTATGAGTTTTATTTTCTCAATTTATGTGAATTGGATTTTGAGTCTTACATGATTCCTAGAGACAAAAACTTCCCAAGATTAAAAAGCCGAGGGTAAACCCTCCTCTCAGCAGGCAGAACTTTAATGAGAGGAGACCGTCTGCCAGTTCAAGGATTAAACAAATAACACCCCTCAGGACTGACTGCCTACCCTGGGCACCTGTCGACTGGACGTGGCTCAGGCGACAGCGCAGTGGCCAGAGCGAGGGACATCCTCTGCAGTGTCACTGCCTCAGCCATTCTGAACGCTGAACCCTGCAATCTGGGAATTTTTAAATTGACAGCTTCCAGAGTTCTCTTTAGAAAATGCTTGAAAAAAACAATTTTTGAAGTGATTGTTCAGAGTCAAGTCTCTGACTAGAAGAAAATTTTTAAGTTACCAAGCAAATCTTAACTGAGCCTTGCAGCAATTTATCTCTCACCTAGATTAGTACTGAGCACGCAACATACTGTCAGGAAGAGCAGCTTCTTCAGGCAACAGGGGAGCTCAATTAAAGGAGCGTTTCCACACGTGAGGTTATTTTGAAAGTTGAGAGCAGTGCACCTACTCAATTCCTATAGTTTTGACATTTTAAAGGGGAGGTTTTTCACTTTGAAATGAGCCTTTCAAGTAAAAAATAAAATAAAATTTAGATATATTCTTGTCAAGTGAGCAAACTAGATACCAATTCTAACAAAAGCCTTGTTATTTCGTATTAACCAAATATATGGCCATACCAAAGTTTCAGAGCAAAAGTTAATCAGTGAACAGCTTCAGTTTGGGGTTAATGAAAAGAGAAGCTAAAATTCCTGCCTGAGTCAAAAGATACTTTCTCTACTTTCTGAGTTTCAAAAACCAAATCATAAATCTTTTGGAGAAAAAAAATGACTAACGAATGCAAGCAGACCCTCTCGGTGGGATATCACTAACAAAACACAATGAAGTTGGTAACTCAAGTAAATGCGCCGGCTGAGAAAATACTTCCCACGGGGGAACATAAATAGCAAATGGCCAGGACAACGCTCTGTGATGGCCTGTGTCTGAACTCCAACTAGCTGCTTAAAGGAAAAATTAACTGAAACACCAAAAACACTAAAAAGTAAAAGGAACCACATTTAAATTGGCTCCACACTTGACCAGCACGTTTGCTGTTTGCCAGACCCCGCAGGCCAACAGGGCACCCAAGTCAGAAAGATCAAGTAACACCAGGCGGGGAAGCCTCCGAGGAAAACCTGTGAAAATACAATGACATCCAACGACTCCCGCCATTTGGCCTGGTGATGAAAGGAGAAGTGAGATGTCACTGAGGATGATAGATATCTGGACCCCTGACTTCTCTGTGAGGATAAGGTAACAGCGCGAATGCCTCTCCGTGAAGGGCTGATTGGCTTTGCCTTCGGATGGAAGCCGAGATGGTTCTACCATGTTCACAAAACCACCTCGGACAATGCAGGCCCCAGAGCGGACGGTGGCGGGAGTGCAGTCATGATCACTCGGGAAGCCTCTGTGCAGGACAAGTGCCCACAAACAACACTAATGATTCTCAGGTTGGTGTACGAATTCAGATTCACAGTGAGGGGCCGGCTCTTTAACACGGAGATGTTTGTACTTAAAAAACTAACAGGTAAAGACTAAATCTAATTAGAGTGTCAACATCTCCATGTAGCAAACTTATACCACCAATGAATTCAGCAGCATTAGAAGGGAAAAAATAAAACAACCAACACCTTCCACCCCTCACACTCTCTCCTCAGGGCGGGCAGGAGGAAAAAGAGAAGCCAGAGGACTGAGGGGAAGAGGGGGGATGAGGGGGAAGAGGGGGGCTACTTCTCCAGCCCTTGAAGTCATCCAGTTCATCCAGCAGGTGAACCAAAACACGGGGTAGCTCGTCACCACATCCCTCAACACTGCAGAACAGTTGTAAACGTTGCGGCTGGACCTCAACACATGCATTTAATGTGAGGAGTAAACTCCTCACAAAAAATTAAAAACTGTTTTAAAAATATATTTATGTGGAACACACAAAGTTTATTAGACTCTTCCCCTAAAAATACTAATGAAATATGGCACCTCATTTAAAAAGTGTTTCCACTGAAATTTCCACCAGAAAAGGAGAACATATTTGATATATACCCTGGAGAATGGCAAGTCATTGATCCAGAAATACACACACAGTTAAAGGGGATGATGACAGCAATGAAGATGGGAAATAGAAAAAAAAAATTAAGGCCCAAATGACACCGACATTTCTGTGACTCGTTATAACTAGGTGGCTGCAAGACAGAAAGACTCCTGATTATGTCACAAAAAAGTACATTTCCTTACAAAACCAAACAACCTAAAATTTGTATCTGCCAGCTTCTCTAAAGGTGTTTTATTCAAGTTAAGGAAACACAGCCTGGAAAGGAACACATCCGTCTCAAATTCTTCCTTTTTTTACTCAAACAAAAAAATATGGCACCAGAAAAGAATGGCATAAATTTTGCTACATAGAAATGGTTGATACTTTTATTAGATTTATTTCTATGTTCTTAGAGAGCGTACAGCTGTCTGTGGGGGAGTAAACGAGGCCGTGAGTTTGACATGCTTGCTTTCGACCAGGGGTGGGCAAACTTTTTGACTCAAGGGCCACAATGGGTTCTTAAACTGGACCGGAGGGCCGGAACAAAAGCATGGATGGAGTGTTTGTGTGAACTAATATAAATTCAAAGTAAACATCATTACATAAAAGGGTACAGTCTTTTTTTTATTTTAGTTTTATTCATTTCAAACAGGCCGGATCTGGCCCGCGGGCCGTAGTTTGCCCACGGCTGCTTTAGACCCTTCACCACCAACAGTCATCACATATAAACCTGAGGATGAGGCCAGTGGTAAGCGCTTACCTCGGTCAGAGGACGCAGGCCTGGAGTTCAGTGAATGCACCCAAGACGACTCCTAGAGCTCAAGAACGTTGGGGAACAACCTGCCAATGCTGCGTAAACCCCAAGCCAGAGGTCTGCTGCCACAGGCCCCCCAGCCAGAGCAAATCCCAGCAGCTCTCTCGCACTGAGCACCGAATATGAGGCAAGCCTGTGCCAATTAATCACTTTACAGCAGGTTATTTCACTCAAACCTCACCACCCACAATGAGGCAGGTGCACTTCATGAAGCTAGAAACAGGCTCAGAGGAGTGAAGTAACAGGTTGGAACCCATGCCTGGCCAGCTCCACAGCCCGTGCTCTTAACCACCACACTGAACTAACTTATTGATTAGCTGACAGCAAGCAAAGTCTCCATTTAGAGATCTGAAAACTACCACCCTCTTACCAGCAAAAGGTTTCAAACCTCAGAGACAATCCCTTCTCCTTCCAGTCATTTCTCTCTTCCTCATTACAGCCCCTCAGAAGGCCCCAGCAGCAAGGGAAGCAGCAACAAGGGACAGGTGCTACAAGGGTTTATACCAGCCGTGGGCAAACTACGGCCCGGAGGCCGGATCCGGCCCGTTTGAAATGAATAAAACTAAAAAAAAAAAAAAACTAAAAAAAAAAAAAGACCGTACCCTTTTATGTAATGATGTTTACTTTGAATTTATATTAGTTCACACAAACACTCCATCCATGCTTTTGTTCCAGCCCTCCGGTCCAGTTTAAGAACCCATTGTGGCCCTCGAGTCAAAAAGTTTGCCCACCCCTGGTTTATACTCTTCACCAGCATTTCTCTTCAGGGAAATATCTCCCCAAGAAGGGGCCCTGATGGAGGGAAAGCAGTCTGCTTAGAGATGTTTGCAGCAGGCTTATTCATGCCAAAACTGGAGAAAATTCAAATGTCCTAATATGGGATTAGCTGAACAACACACTACAACGTACAAAATGATGAAATACTAAATGGGCTATGCAAAATGAGCATGTGGGCAATGCAGCTATATGGAATGTAGAATCCGTGTTAAATATTGCAAATGCAATAGTATTAACCCAACGCTTAAAACCACAAAACGGTCCCACACAGATACAAGTTCAGAACCAAAATAAGAAGATATGCATGACAATTCAATCTGCGATAGTTTGTTGCTATGGTGGTCATAAAGCTGCTGAAAAGGAAAATACCAACTGTAAAATGTAAAAAAGAGACCACTAATAAGATTGCTATGTGATCAAAGAAACGTGTGTCTTCATGCTAACATCACAGGCACACTCTGAGCACTGAAATTAATTTCTGAATTTGCGTCATTAGCATACCTGTCTGCTCTGTAGCTTCTTGAAGGCTGGCTTTAAAATAAAGTCAATAGTATCCCAGGGAGAGTATTGAGGTCTGAGGTTCTACCTCAGGAAACACTCCTTTAATCCTGTCTGTTTATTCTAGGTCCTGCATTTATGAATTCTCTAAATCCCTTCTACTTAAACCATACTCCTAAACCGCTAGGACTGAAGACATGCTGAGGTTTCTACCAGAATGTCCTTAACCCTATGCCTGAGAAATGTGTTTATACAATTTCATAGTTTAGTAATTGCTGAATGAGCTCTTACAAAATAATGTGTCCGAAAACTCATTTTTAAAAATGGGTTTTGTCAGAAAATGTGGCAGGAGGTTTCCATTCCTTCGGTAGGAGGTCCCCCAGCCCCGCTGCAGACTTCGCCCGTGTCCATGGGCTTCCGAAGGCAGGTGGCAGAAGCCATGGCTCGCCTGGGGCTTAAATTACGTTTTGCACATTATTAGGAGGAGATGTTTGATGGAAGTCTTTCCATTAACTGTTGATTGGCTGACAAAATTAGACATTCTACAGGACATCCAGGCAATCATGCAACTTCCAAAGCTGGCGGGATCAGGAGCAAGCCACCCACTGAGGCAGCACCAGCCTCTGGACAGGGTGACATGATGGGAAAGAGATGGCATTGATGGGGGCATCAGCCATTCCAGGAGCCTGTTTCATGGCCACTTCTCTGTCACTCATTATGGCCACCATCCTTCAGAATCTTACCAGGTGTTTTAGGATCTTCTACGTCAGCACGACACCCACCAAGATCACAATACCACTTCGGACTAAGTAGAATTCGGACAGGTCACCTCATATACCTGGCTTCTGCGGCAGGCAAACTCACAGAAAGGCAGTGTCTTTACGCTTCCACTTTAAAGTATCAATTTTAACTAAATCATTCTTACTGACATACTTCCTCCTTTGATCTTTCATAAACTTAACTTAGGAATCAAGACACAACAACCTGTAGATTGGTTATCTTTAGATTAATTAGCTCTACATGTTAGAATTCCTCACAATTTAATATGATCCAAAAATTAATCATTTCTGTATAGAATTGTCAGCAGACAATATTGTTTACCTTCTGCTTACAATCTAGTTTGAGGTCCTTCCAAAGCTTTCAGAGTAGCTATTTAACCCTCACAATCCCCATATAAAGTGAAATTTCTTTACTCAGCCACCTTCAAGAACACAGTTAGCAAAATTAACAAGTCCAATATGAGCTCTGATGAAGCAATAATAAGATTAAACTGTTGTCACCAGCAACAATTCTGTCCTAAAATGTATAACTTGACTCAACTCACTTGATATTTACCAAGAGCCCACTTTCTAGGTAGTGTCCTCAAGACAGGCTTCTTTAAAACAGAAATAGACAAAATTAAAAATGTAACAACCTTATGTATATCCTTAAACATTTAAAAGAAAAAAAAAACTGGTCCATGAAACCCAAAGGCCTGGGGACACTGATTTGAAAGATTTGACTGCCTCTCTCCTTTCCCTGAGCCTAAGTGGCCATCTGGTTTCCGATGAGCGTCTGGAGAAGCGGCATTAACTTTTTATACCACCGGGGACTAGGTCGTGAATTACTGCTCAGGGCTCTTTAATGTACAAGACAGAAATTTATTAAATAGCAATGAAGTAGTAATTACCAAATGGTTCCCCGGTGGCGCAAAGAATCAGTAATTAACCACCACTTACTGCAATAAGATTGTGAGTTATTAAATGGCACTGAAGGAACAGTTCATTAAATGGTACCTTAGTGTCCTGAATGAGTCATTGCCACACGACTCACCATGAGCATACTTAGGCTCTGGGGGCTCCAGCTGTTCACTGGGAACAACATAAATGGTCACAGACTAGCCAGCCCCAGCCTGTAACCCTGAGGCCCTGTATGCACTGTGCCCCCTCGGAAGTGCCTGCATTCTGACCCCCCTGTGACCTGAATACTGACAAGACAGCAGCCCCCTGAGTATCACAGTCCTGTCTCTGTTCACCAATCCACACCCAAAGCTGTGGTGTGATTTCTCCCATAGGTTTATATTTTGGCATTTTGTTGTGAACAAAGGACATTTAAAAATAAACTATGATCTAATCACAAATAAAATGTGCAGCGTTTATTCCAACCTCCTCCAAAATGTCTCTTCTGTGCACCCTCGTCACTCCCCTCCTCTCGGTTCCCACCTCTCATGCCCATTTCACTCTAGACTAGCCTCCCCATAGTTGTCCCTTACCTCCAGTCAGTGAGCCCGGGCCTTTAAATCAAAATTCAACAGGAAGAAGTCATCTACTCTAGAAGGCTTGATCTGACGGGGAGACAAGACTCTCCAAAACTATCTTAAAAGTCATCCTTCAAATTCCAGATAAGTTTCAAAAAAAGAAATCCTAAATTGGTGTGTTTTTTCCTCCAAAGCTAAAGGTGCCTACACCTTGTTATTGCAATAATCTCACCAGGCAAAGTCCATGTTTCCTAGATCTATGCAATGCCCATGGGGTGCACATAATGAACTTGAAATACTGACTCACTCTGGACAGTAAAAAACACACACACACACTTAAAAAAAGTTTTTTAAAGAAGATACCTGATATCCTTATTATTAGATGAACTCAAGAAAGTGTAAAAGGAAGATAAGCAATTAACCAATGAACTGGTAAAAAGTTTCAGGTGACACCAGGGGATGGACAAATGAGATCAAGGAGATAGAGTTCAAAGAGGTGGAACAACAGGTCATTAATCACAGGAATCTGGGAAAACGCTCCCAGACTGAAGCAAAGGGAGAAAACATTCTGGAAGAAACCAGAGACGGTCATGAAAGCAGGTGCTTTTTAGTAGAAATGCCAGGCTACTCCCCTGAAGATTACACCTCCAAAGAAGAACTCAAGAGTTAATTTTTAAAATCCCTATCAAATTACAAAATAGTATTTGCTACTTTTACTGTCAAAAAGTTCTCTTTAGCAAAGTTTTAGGAGTAATATGAAAATAGTGAACACAACAGATTGTCCAAAATAAAGACTGAAAGGGGGCACTATTTTAATTGCATAACCTCTGATGTGATGATTTTTTTTTAAGTAAAAAAAAGACATAACCATACTAGAATAATGTAAGGGAACATTCATATTGGATATACATTGTTGGTTTTCAACCACAGAAGCTACAAAATTAATCATTAAACCTGTCCTTAATTACTTATCCAAAGTCTATTTGCCAAGAGAAAAAAAAAAGTAGCTAAAACGTTTGGGAAATATTATCATTTAAAATCAACATGAGGCTTTCTTTCATTATGGAGTAATAAAAAATGATTCAACCTTTCTGCAGGTAGTCAACCTGTATGAAAATCCAAAATAGTTATACCGTGACTCAGTAGTTTTAATCCATTTACCGTATGAGATAATTAGACAGGTATAGTACAAGGATGTTTAATGGAGCATTATTCATAACAGGGAAATATTTCACCTATAAGAGATCAGTTAAACAAATCATACATATTCATATAATGGAATATTCTTCAGATATTAAAAAAAGTGTCTAAATTTATTGACATGGAAAGATTACCACAATCTACAAAAATAAAATAAAACAATGCTTTATAATATAATCTCCTATACCTAAGGCTGTGAGTGTGTACATGTGCATGATGATCATAAAAAATATGAACAATAATTATGTTCAGTGCAGCTCAGATTCAGTTAAGGTTTTGTTGCTTAATTATTGCAAAAAAAAAGTTTGTAAATTGCTACAAGCCATCAAATAAATGGGAGGATGTATAAATTCTTCCAAGGTACTAGTAGTTCTTAAAACCAAACAAAACATGCAGTGTTCATCAAGCAAGGGATACCAGTTCCTGACCCAGAGTGGGCAGTCGATTGGGCCAGAGCACGGGTAGCTGTACACTGTGTGGTCTGGCTCCAAGGACAGTGAAGAGGAGGGCAAGGTCAAACTGGGCTGAGGCACTAACAAAGTCTTTCAAAGTGGAACTCAGCCTGGACTTTGGACTCTGTTCCTTGTTAGCTTCTACACCATGACAGGGTAAGAACCACCACCTGACCTAGGCCCATGAGGCTTCTGGTTCTCAATAACTGATACACCAGAGCCTGAGGAGGAGGTGCTGAGCTGAGCCCCAGCCCCAGGAAGCACACCAGAGACTGCGGTCAAGAGCTTTTCAGGGGAAACAGCCCCATGTGAAGGCCCTGAGTGGGGCAGGAGCTTGGTGGCTGAGGATCAGGAAGGTCTCAGGGCTGGGGCAGAATGAGCTGGGGCTGCCGAGCAACGGGACCACATCACACTGGTCCTGGTGTGTCTAGACAAGAAATTTAGATTTTACCTTATGTGCAACAGGCCAGGATTAGATTTTAAGCAGGGAGTAAATGTAGTCTAATTTGCAGCCTAATTTATATTTTTAAGAATCCTGACAGCTGCTGTATATGGATGGTGTGGAAGCTCAAACTTAAAGTTATACTAAAAATCTATTGTTAAAACTCAGAATGCACATGTAGTACAGACAAGCTCTGAGAACACACACACACACACACACACACACACACGGTAGGTGCTTTACTCTTTAAAGACCCATGAGACACTGTAAAATGCTCCTTTCTAGAGAGTGTATGTCTCTCAGAAACAAGAAAAATAACAATTTTTTGTGGGGGAGGGGAGGGAGGAGTTTTTCCTTCAAAAGGCGAAACAGAATAGTAAGAAAAAATATATTCTTTTATAGTAAAGAACTGTGCTTTCACTAGACATTTTGTTACAAATTAATGCAAAGTTAGCTGCCCATTGATAATGGAGCATTTCCTACTCTCTAATTACTATTCAAACTCTGATACTGTGAAAACATCTCCTCTCAGATTAAAGAGAGTCTTTTTAAACTAGTTGAATAATGTTATGGAAATATAAAAGCCACCCTAGTCTTTTGCACAGTTTTCTCTTTAGAAATCCACAATAGGAAAACAGCCAGTAAAGCAAATGGTTAGTAGTGGAGTATGATTTGCATCTTTTAGAAACGGAATGCACTGTATAATCATCCTTCCGAAACTCTGAAAATATGAGTGCTATTTATCTAGTGCCTTCTGTTAAACAGTTAGAGTCTTTACAAATACCGTCCTCATAATAACCCATAAAGAGAGGAGAGTCTGCTATAAAAGTTCATTGGGCATGAAAACTTGGCTCAGTTATTCACAGCTTGGTCCAAAAGCAATTATTAAAATTAATTTTTAACAGCAACGAAAATAATTTGGCTGAAAGAGTAAACTAATAAGCAGTCAAATGCTTACCCATGGCACATTTCCTCCACACAAAGGCTGCCATTCCCTGCCCCAGTACCCAGAATTACTTCTATGAAACCAGCCCCTGTAAGTCACAATGGCTCCGAGGCCTGGTGCCAGGGCCTAAATCGAAGGCACTGGACTCCACTTTAAAGCAGCATTTGGTCCTACATTTAACGTGCCCTTAAAGCTGGCACCAAAGGAACTGGGGAGGTAGTGATTTCCTAATGAATTAAGGCTGAGCCATCCTTCATAATGCATGTGGGATGGTCCACTAATTGCTCGAGGACAGACACACTCACCCCAGCCTCTCTCCTCTGAGCTCCACCACATGCATCCCTGAGGATGGATGGGGTGGCTCCGTTTTAGGTCCTGAGTTTTAAAAGCATTTGTGGGGAAAATATGCCTGGGCAGTCCTGGCCCTGAATCTGGTCTGGCCTCCCTCAATGCCCCTGGGCAGACTGGCCTGGCTTGCCTGGGCCCTTGCCAAAGAATCAGGACCACATCTAGCTGGCCCCCTAGGAAAAAGGGTCTAATAGAAAAATGTTACAAGACCAACTCTACCTACCTTCTACTGGCCAGTGAGTCTCCTTTCATCTCCAGTGGGTCTCAGGAGGGTGGGCAAAGTCAGAAAGCTTGTTCTTACCAAACTCGGAGTGTCTGAGCCTCTGGGTAAAACCCACTCATTTTAAGGAGAAATAATCTACTTCCTAGCTCCACCTCTAGAATGAGAAAAGCAGTCCTAAATCAGACGATGACAATTGTTTCTCACAGGATTTGGCACCCAAACATAATTTCTATTGCAAGATTCGATCCATTTCATTATAAGTCTCTAAGAAAAACTCTAAAATCTTTTTATTATATTTGAACTTAAAATCATAGTAAAACCCATATTGGCTCTGTAAATATAAAAATACAGGCATCCATATAACTCCTGTTTAGGAAAAGAAAAAATAAGTCTAAAAGGTTTAGAAACAGAGAGAAGGCCTTGGGGTCCTTTAGATATTTTATAAGAAGTAGCTATTGAACACTCAAAACATGCCAAGTATTGCTCTAATCCATTTGATCATCACAAAAACCTATGAGGTATTATTAACCCCAATTTATAGATGAGGGACTGAAGCAACGAGGCTTCAAGTAACTTCCCAAAGATCACCCAGCGGCTAAATGTTACGAGCTGGTTTCAAAAGCAGGCAGCCTGGCCTTTTAACCACCAACTGACCCCAGAGCTGGTTTTATCTTAGCAAGTTAGTTTATAAATCAAGGTTCAAGACTCTTTCTCCACCATAAATTGCATAAGAGCCTCTGACTTGTATCTCCAATGCGGGTAGTATTAACATTTCAGGAGTGATGCCTACGCAGGCATTTAGGATTCCGGGTCCCTATTCCCTAAAAGCCTTTGGGCAGACTAATCTCCCTCCCAGATCCAACCCTCTTCTCCTGCTATGTGGTGGAGGAGGGAGGGGGAGAGGGGAGGGTCAGCCCTGCCCCAGTTGAGTAAACAGAAAAGGACATCAAGAACATTTAAACAAGAAGTAGCTGTTAAATCAAAGGCAGATGAAATTTTTAAAAAAAAGAAAAGAAAAGAAAGGAGAGATCCCAGATCTCCTGCCTTTTTCTGCATTGCTAAACTGGTAATGAGACTAAAACTCCAGCAGCTAACAGAAAATTGTTTTCCAAAAACAAATCCATATATGGTTCTTTCATAAACTCTAAACCCCAGATTTCAAATTAATTTAGGACCTGCCAGACAATCTTCAATGCACACATCAGTTCTCTTGATGGGAGTGTGGTGAGAAGCCCTTCCCTTTATTCAGCCTAATCTAAAAGAACAGATTGCGCCCCCCCCCCCCTTCCAAAAAATTTCAAATTCGGATTCAAAACCTGGCGCTACAATGAATAAGAACCTAGCCGGTTTGGCTCAGTGGATAGAGCGTCGGCCTGCGGACTGAAGTTGTCCCAGGTTCGATCCCGTCAAGGGCATGTACCTTGGTTGCGGGCACATCCCCAGTAGGGGGTGTGCAGGAGGCAGCTGATTGATGTTTCTCTCTCATCGATGTTTCTGGCTCTCTATCCCTCTCCCTTCCTCTCTGTAAAAAATCAATAAAATATATTTTTTTAAAAAAAGAACTCTTTGAGGAACCCTCATTTAAAAAAAAAATAAGAACCTATAGTCTGACACAAAGGGATCACTCATTTGGTTCTAAAAATATAAACAAGCAAGGTCAAGCTGATGGATATGCAAGAGATACAACACCCACACTCCTCTCTCAGTCCACCCCCTCTTCCCCGCCATCTGAAGGGATGCCACCATCTGAAGAGGTGCCAGTCTGGAAAGACCATCCAAGGGTGACTTGCCTGGATGACTTTGCAAAGTTGCTGCCAGGACGTGGGATTTGAAGTGCCCAATGGTGCTCATGCTCTCAAGACCAGGAAACCTTACAAAACAGTCACACTGTCTCCCCTACCACCCATTCCCCACTCCCCACTCCCCCTCCTCTGCTATCTGGTCTACCCTTCCCCTTTCTCCCATTCCCTTGGTAAATCCAAACCACTTGTCCTAGATTAACTTTGTAACCACCCTGACTATGGATTTTTACTGAGCACACTTTACACAAAAATCACAAAGCCAAGAAAAGGGCTTGGGCAAGATTTCCAAGACAGCCCCACCCCGATTTCAGAGCCATGCCAACAGCTGCTCAACCTCCTTCACTCCTGGTCTGTGTCCGGACCTGTCCCAGAGAGAAAGGACAGCGTGCTAAAAGGGACACAATGTTGGTGACCCTCACAGCTCACCCTCAGGAAGCCTGATGTTCACTGGCTGTTCCTCACGGCCTCTCCTTGCGATATTACAGCTGAGAGTTCCTGATATCAGTCCGACTATTCTCCCTGACACCAGCATTAATAGTGACACCCTGCAGCTCCATACTCCCGGCATCCGGGACTTGTTTGTATGTTTGCACCCATCTGCAAAAAGTCGGCTTCCCCAACTCACCTGCCCTAATTAAGGAGAAATGACACTGCCTGTGGGTGGTCAGTTCTGACTTTCCTGAAGCAAACCCTGGCTTCGTCATGCAGACCTCAAAATCCGAATGTCACGGCTCCCTTTTGATGACGCATACTATGCTACTTCCAGGCTTTCCTAAAAGGGCCAGTAATATCACATTTACAAAGTTGCTCTTAGTTCTCATGTTTAAAAGAGGTAAGTTCAAAGAACTGTATCTTTTTTCTCCCTAATCAGCTCAGCTTAAGCAGTGGTCGGCAAACTGCGGCTCGAGAGCCACATGCGGCTCTTTGGCCCCTTGAGTGTGGCTCTTCCTAAGCCTTAGGAGTACCCTAATTAAGTTAATAACAATGTACCTACCTATATAGTTTAAGTTTAAAAATTTGGCTCTCAAAAGAAATTTCAATCGTTGTACTGTTGATACTTGGCTATTGACTAATGAGTTTGCCGACCACTGAGCTTAAGGATCAGTCGTTCTGTGTTCATAAGCACACAGAATGCATCCCTACACCCAAAGATGCAGTGGTTACAACCTACACTTTAATGCTGTTCACTTCCAGGAGACGCACTTTTTAGAGTGCCCACAACCCCAGCACTGGGTTTAGGACAAACTGACGTAACCTTGTAAGAAAAACCACAAATCTCTGTCCAACTGTTGGCTTCAGGGAGGGTCCAAAGCGCTGCCCGGGGACATGAGAGCAATAATCTGGGATGAGGTACCACATGAAGGCAAGGACTCTGACCCTTTCCCCACATGCAGCCAGAGTGACTTCACTTTTATTTGTTTAATAGTCGTTACTAAGCACTGTTTATTAAGATTAAAATATTTGTTCATAGTTTAATAGACTATGCGGGAGAGGCACTAAAGTCAGCGGGTGAGGCAAAACATGTGCACGGTCGTGATTACCCTTCAAGAGTTCTTTAGAAAGACCAACAAGCCATGTCTCAAGAAGCTTCTAGGACACATGGTTGTGGTGGAACGCTAGACAAAGTGCCTGATTGTTTAGGGGTCACTTAAACCAACACCTTTTTGTAGGGCCTCACATTTTGTGGGTCAGGAATTTGGGCAAGAAGCAGCAAAAAAAAAAAAAAAAAGAAGCAGCGGGCGAGGCTCTGTCTACACTGGCAGTGGCAGAGTTCACTGGGTGGCGCCAGTGGGCGGGAGGGCTGGGCGGGAGGACCAGAGAGAGATGGTTCCCTCACGTGCCAGTGGGGAGGCTGGAGGTTGGGTTCGGTGGGGGCCACAGGGTGAACATCTTACATGGCGGCTCTGGGCTTGAAGGGCGGTGCTCCCACGAGCAAGGTGGGAACTGCATGGTCTCTTAAGGCCTGGCCTTGGAAGTCACATGATGACACTTTTTCTCACACTCCACTGGTCGGCGTGGGGACAGGCCCGCCCTGATTCCAGGAGGGGAACCTTGCTTTAAGATCCAGAACCTCCCAGCCATACTGGATGAAAAAAAATGCAAACACTCTGATAAACGTACTTTGCACTGAGCCGGGAACATATATATTCAGAATTGCCTGTTTCAGGACACCGAGCCTGAGAAAGGAACCTGAGTGACTGCTCTTCAGAAAATTGGTCAGAAACAGTGAGGAATCAGCCCCTTGGTATGATCCAGGCTCAGCAAACAGACTTGGAGCTTAGAAATTGGCCGTGCGCCCCACCATTCCCAAAACATTCTGAACCGAGGAGGCAAGAATTTGTGTACAAGGACCAGTCACTTTTACAGCTCTGGCCTTTAGAAACCGAGAGAGAGAGAGAGAGAGAGAGAGAGAGAGAGAGAGAGAGAGAGAGAGAGAGAGATTTCACAGAGGCAGCCCCTCCTCCCGATAACCCCCTCCCCACTCCCCCAGGAATAAAATCCTAAAGCCCGTTGTCTCTGAGCTATCCTTTGCAATTTACACTCACTGTGCCTCTGAGTTTTTATTTTCTTTTATTCACTCGATCATACTCAGTAACGCAAGTTGATGTATGAGAGGACCTGGAACTCATGTCACCTGAGGGAACAGTGATTGAAAAGTGCCTCATGTTGTTAGACATGAGCAGCGTGAGGACAGGATGATGGGCCAGGTATAGAAACTCACCAGGGCAGAAAGCAAAACTAGGAACACAAGAACCCCACCCCCAGGGAGCCTATCCTCCCCTCGCATATCACTGGTCATGCGGTTTGGACCCCCTTGATCTTTCATATCGCTGGTCAGGTGGTTTAGACCCCCTGACCTATTCCTCCCTAAAGATAACATTTAGGCCTCAGTTGTATTTCAGCTCCAGGCCCAGAAAAGCAGCAAAACCAGACAAGTGACACTGCAGCTGCCTCAGGACCAGCTACATTGACCCATGACCCCCTGTTCTGACACCAACCAATCAGTGGAGACCAAGACCCAGAAAGAAGACACCTGGAAAGCTGATGAATATTCTATTAAGATCCTCCCCTAACATGTCCACCTGCAAGAGAGAGATAAATACACTCAGGACAAAGGACCGAAGGTTTGCTCTCCCTCCCAGGGCACACCCACGCCATCCCCCCAACCTCTAAGGGAACCCATGAGACTTACAACCCGGGGAGCACTGGGCGGCAGCAGCTTGTCCCTGGCTAACTCCATGAACCTGTCTCCAAGGCCCCTTTTCTCTGACTTCCCAGTGAGCTAAAGCATCCCAGCCATTGCCTCTCTCAACTGGCCCGCTCCTCATTCGGAGTGTATCTTTAATAAACCTCACTTTGCTTTACTTTCATTTTCGTTGACCTTAAAATCTTTTTTGCTTTGACGAGAAGAAATGAGGTCCCAGCTGATAACCCCAATCGGTAACAATCTCACTCTCTAAGGCAGTGGTTCAAGGAAGGCCAAGATGATTTTGCCCTTCCCATCACCCTTCCCTCAGTCACCAGAGTACATGTGGCAAGGTCTGGAGCCATTCTGGATGGTCACACCTGGGGGAGGGGCGTTCTACTGGCATCTCGTTGGTAGAGGCCAAGGATTCGGCTAAACAGCCTATGATGCACATGACAGCCCCCAAAAAGAATTACTCGGCACAAAATGTCAGTAACACCAAGGTTGAGAAACACGGCTCTAACTGAGTAGACACTATGTTCCTCTCCCTATTTTTGAACGACACATGTAAAGTTGAATCTGTATGAATTAAATGCACATAACGCTATGGCTCCACTGGAATATCTCACTTTAAAAGAGGAGTTCTCCTAAAAGTCTGAAAAGTCATCATCCTCATCACAAAACCATTCTTTAACTTAATTTTAAGAGTCACTTTTAATTTAGATGGCCCAGTCACATCAGTAATACTAAACGCAAACAAAACACACACACAAAACACATAGAGGATTCCGTCTTCAGTGGCTCCCAGCCATATGCTCTGGTCTTTTGTTTCTCAGAATAATGAGCTGAAATGCTTATGCATGGATGCAAGCAAAGCCAGGTTACAGAGGAACAGGGCACTCTCACTGCAGGCTCTTCCATCTGTCATCTCCCAGCAGGAGAACAATAGCAGCAATGACACACAGTGGGCTACTCTGACCACACACACCCTGTCCCCTGCCACCTGCCCCCAAGTCAGCCCAGATGCCTGCCTACATGTCCGTGGAGTTACGTCCCTCCCTGCAGGAGCACTCCCATGCACCCTGCTGTTTGTGGTGGTCACACTGGTTTATCCTTATAAACCAAAAGCTGACCACTCACCAGACTGAAAACACCATTTATAAACTCTTCCGGACACCTTTGGGGAACTCCTAATGATCCTTTTTATTGGGTCTCTTCCACCACAAATTTGTAAAGCTATTTCCTAGATCTAACATTAATTGCTATTTTCCTCTTAAAATAAGGTCTCAATGACACCAGTACATGGCACATAAAACCACAATTCCCTCAGTGAAATAAATTACATTGCTGGGTTGGTGCAAAGGACTGGTAGCAGGCCAGGCCTGTTAATGGTGTGTGATGTGTTGCCGTTCTCCCAGTTCAAACATAAACACTTTTCATACAATTTGTTTGGCTTTGCACCCCCTTTGCAACGAAGATTTTACCCCAGGAGGTATCTTAGCTGTCCTACAGAGCAGATCACCACTGAGAACGGCCTTCATTCGGTAGGCTTTCTTCCCAAGAAACACCTCCTTATAAATCCGAGAATAGGACTAATTTAATCTTAAGTGTGTCAAAACACACACTCTAGAACTCCTCTGATCCTAAAGGCAAAGGAAGCCCTGAGAAATACCAGTGTGCAGAAGCTGTCTGCTACAGAGGAGGGGTAAACACAGGAAGCTCAGTCTGCAGCAGTTTTGATATGGAAATAGATGCCTGAAAACAACTACAAAAATGCATTGAGCACCTCAGCCCCCCAGCAATAATTCAGGACACTTCCCAAAGTTATTGGATTACTTAAAGAGACTTGCTCCTTTGGTAATAGTGGTGATAACGACCACTTACTGTGCCCCAGGTACGCCTTACATAGGTTTTGTCATTTCATAGAACAATTCTAGAAAGTGGGTATGATCATCCCCATTTTACAGATGAGAAAACTAAGCCCTGGAGACTAGTAATTTGACTAAGATCATAGATCCTGAGTGTGGGGAGCAGGGCTGGAACCAGGCCTGCCTGACTCAAGGCTGGGTCTTCCCCACCATGGCTCCTGCCTAAACACGGAGTCCCTTCCGCCTGTGGCAAAATGGGGCTGAAAAGGGCTGTCTCCCAAACACTCTCTTCTCCAAAGTGCCTGACATCTAGCTCTCTAATGCTAACTGGTTCAGATATGTCAACAGGCAGCTCATCACCAAACGAAATCCAATCCTGTGTATTTAATCATTAACATTTTTAGGCCACAGACAATGCATGCTCTTTAGATTCAGGGTGAGCTGGGCTGCCTGTTAGGTACAACTGGGCTCCAGCAAGGGCCTGCAGGCACGGCTGAGACATCCTTGGAGCCTGGCCATCCACTGGAAGAAGAGCTTGGCCCTCTCATGAAGACCCTCTGGTCCTGGCCCTGCAAATGGAGTGATTAAACTGGGGTGATCATCAGAGATTCAATCCTGGTGCTGGGGAAAGAGCACAGCAGGGGAGGACATCCTCTAGAGCAGGGGTTCTCAACCTTCCTAATGCCGCGACCCTTTAATATAGTTCCTCATGTTGTGGTGACCCCCAATTTCATTGTTACAAATTGAACATAATTAAAGCATAGTGATTAATCACAAAAACAATATGTAATTATATATGTGTTTTCCGATGGTCTTAGGCAACCCCTGTGAAAGGGTCGTTCGACCCCCAAAGGGGTCGCGACCCACAGGTTGAGAACCGCTGCTCTAGAGGAAACACAGAAGGTATAAATGGAAGGAAAGAGCGACAGGGCACATCCAAGACCTCTCTGGTTTGTGTTGTAAAATCAGGAGCAAAATGCTTCCAAAATAACCACAAACTTAGAGTTTTATACTCCCACTTCCCATAAAACTGTACTTACATGATTTACACCTGATTTGAGGAATAATTAATGATGCATATATAATATTTCATTTTGCAATAAGAAAATTACGAATACGAACCAATCTTCCAACATTCGATTTTGTATAGCAACCTGGAACCCTCTGAATACAGAATTGTTACATTTCAGCTTTTAATTTTGTAAACATGAACACTGTACTGTAAATCTCCATGAACATTCTACAGTCCCCCATAGATTGCTTAAAAAACACAAAACTACTGAATTGAAACCCTGTCACATGCAACACAGTAAGTAAATAAATAAAAAGTGTACCTTCCTCAAGAGACAATGTGAAATGCTTTCCCACTAAAAGGTTTGCTTTCTACATTACCCTTCACAAAAGCTCAAGGCTCAGAGCTGGGAAGTCGGACACGCCCACCTCCCTTTTGTTTGTACTTTCAAGAAACCTGAAGAAAATAATCAGATTCTCCCCACATGTAAATGAATTCAAGAAACCATATTTTCCAAATATGCTTTTTATCAACACACATGTTTTCTTGAAAATTAAACATGTTTCTCGTTTGCATGGTTTTGCACACAGAATATTTGGGGTTCAAGTAAAATATTTACTCTTCCCTTCCAAAGAACTATGCTAGAACCTACAACAGGACAGGCTCGCTAATAATGACACCAGGGCCAAGGAGCAGTGTCCATGAGCCGCTCAAACTCAACCATGAGGGCACTAGCACAGATCCTTCCCAAGGCCTGATTTTCACGGGAAACAAGGTGTGATCAATGACACTGTGCGAGACTAAGTGACTCTTTTTACTCGAGCTCTAATATGAAGCAATGGCAATCTTTCCTCTGGCTGCTCCAGAGACCTGGACACCCACCTCTGGCCCACAGAGTGCCTGCCAGCTTTCGATCAATAAGCCCTGTGATCTTTAAAGCAGAGCGGAAGCCAATAACCCAGCCGACTCTTTCCGTAGTCATCAATCAGAGTTAGCCTGCAGCTTGTCTTAAGCCCCAGCAGGAGATTGGATGCCCCACTGTGCATTTCCTGGAGAGAAGCAAGGAGACGCTGTACAAAGTCAGTATCTGCAGAAGTCAGGTGAACCGGCGAGAGGCATTGTTGGGAGGAATGGATTTCCAGAAGGAAATGGGTTTTCTCCCAGAGGAGGCACAGAAATTCCAACTGAAAGTAGCCCGTTGCCAACGGTTCCAGAGGAAGCACACTCATCCCTGGACCTCAAGGCCAGGTGGTGACGCCGACAGGTCAATTTAAAGAGATACACACCCCCAGCCAGGACCAGCGTGGGTGGATGAAACCCCAAGCCGCAAGTAATGACACCTCTTAATGTTTGTGAATCTAGACAAAATTTCCTGGCCTTACAAAATCTCTTCGGCAACTTTCATCTTGAATTAAAGTCCTGTAATATTCTAAATTTCAAAACTCCTTTGTAATGATAAGTCTTTTTGGGGGAAGTAATTGGGAAGTTAAATTGGGAGATAATTTAATTCTTCTCCTCACCAGCCACGAAGCAGCAGCGTGGCTGGCCAGCGTGGGTTCCTAAGCACAGCACACGGCACGACCCGGGTTCCTTGGCTGAGGCGGCTGGCAGCAGGGCTGCAATTTCCCAAACGAGGCCGGGCAGCGGTGGAGATCCTGATCTGCTGGCTAAGGGCATCGCTCTATCAGTGTAGAGAACTGAGTCCTCCTCACCTTCCAGTCACATCCACAGCACCTTCCACACACAGCCTGCAAGTCTGATGCGCTGCAGGTGGCACGGCCACCTGGGCCATAGTAGGAGAGTTGGGGCCCCAGCCATTGGGAGAGGGGCAACGTCAAGCCTGTTTGTTCCACAGTTGTCTTGATTCATCCGAGGCTGAGCAATCGGGGCCATCAGCTCTCCACAGCCCAGGCTCTGGCCACCTCTGACCCAGACCCTCGTGTGGCAGCCCTGCCCCCCACCCATACTCCACGCCTGAGAAAGCCTGTCTTCCCCAACAATTTTAAAGAATCATTTAATCTTGCTGCATCTCAATTTTCTAATCTACCTGTAATCACAGGAAAGCCTCAAGTACACAAAAGCCACTTGGCACCACTTCTTCCAGACTCTTCAGCCTATAAAAACATCTCAAAGAGCACTGGACGAGGAGTCAGAAGTCACATCTTCATGCGTATCACCCATGCACAGAACAAGTGCATATTGAGCACCTAAAACAGGCCAGGGGCCAAAGGCATGAAGGTGAATAAACAAGACAGACCAGGGTCCCTGCACTCATGGGGCTTAATCAAGTCATTTAGTGTCATTAACTGAAAGTAAAGGGCTTGGACAGGAAGCTCTTTCAAGTGCCTCCCAGCTCACCTAGTCTCCGCTCTGCGTTGGTGCCAGGAGGGGACTGAAGCATTCTGGAATGTTCTACTTCCCTGAACAGATGCTATTTTTACTCCACATACATATAGCTCGGGCTGCACATGTGTGACTTATATCCATTCTGCCAAGCATAAACAACTCATTTTCATCCCCGTGTTTATTAGACTAAGAGAAGGCCCACGGGCAGGCCCCGCTCAGGCTGCCTGGCACAGGGACCCTCCCAGCCTTATTCCTTCCACATGGAGGAAATAGGAAATCTGGTTCCTTCAGATCAAAACTACAGAAAAACAGAAGCAGGGCTGCCAAGGCTTCCTCACATGTTGCCTGGGTTTCTTCTTCATCAACTCACATCATTTCTGACACTGCATTTCAATTTCCAGGACACAGCTAGAGAGAAAAGCTTTCAAGAGGCACTGAAGTACAGCCAACTTCTGATTAGCCACAGTAATGAAGGAAAGGAAGAGCACGCGGCCAAGGCGAGAGGGCGCTCGCCTTGGAGCATCGCAGGGCAGAGAAGCATTAGTGAGCAAGTGAAGTCTGCCCCTCCCAACCGCCTCCTCCCCACCACCAATTCCTCTCAGATAACATTTCAGGAAAGCACTTGGCTGGAGCTTTACCTTCTGGGAGTTCCCAGTGGCACCACATCCACCAGAAAGGGAGACGTCTACGGTCTCCATCATCCACTTGTACAGAGAAGTATCAGCCCTGAATCAATGGGGGGAATCGATTTTTATAAGAACTTCACCAACTGAAGTTATGATTAAATGCACTTATTGGTAGTTAAGGATTTTAGTAGCACATCTTAATAGTTCTTTTGTGGTGTGTGTTTTTTTTTTTAATCAGAGCTAAGTTCACAAAAATGAGTCAGTACTTTATGCAGTCCAGAGGGAGATGCTGGAGACTAGGAAGCAATCAGACATGAGAGAGTCCGTGTGAATGATGATGGGTGTGGAACAGGCTGGGCCCAGAAATAAGCCAGCAGGAGGCAGTGATGTGCACAGCTGATGCCTCTGACTTTTCTGATCTCAGACCCAGGCTCTCCAGAAGTTGCTCAACACTTTGCCTATGGCCGTTTCTGACATACAAACAGCCTTCCATCCACCTCTCTCTAGTCTCCCCCAGCTCCCACCTCCCTAGCCCTGCCCATCTTGATCACTTTTCTCCCTTCATAAGGCAGGCATGCTGCTCCGGGGAATGGTGCCTGCTGCTGGCTGGTCCAGGGAACTATGGATTCAACACACTTCCTCTCTCTTCTCTTGGAGGACACTTTATCATTCACGTCCTCCTCCGCTTTGCTCCGTTTCTTCTAATTATGATCACTGAGGACTTAATTTGAAAAAAAAAAGTCCAGAGACAGAATCCCAGATCCCCCTTCCCTACTGGCAAGACCTAAGGCAAGTGTAACCTTTCTGGGCTGTCCTCTCTTCTCTGTAAACGTGGGTAGAAATACCTGCCTACCCAGCAGGGCTCCTATGAGGCAGCAGAAATGAACATGCACTGTGAACAGAACAGCGCTGAAGAGAAGGCACAGTCTCACCATTCTGTTAACTCCCCACCACGTGGTCTAACACTTTGCATACGGCTCAGCTCAAAGGAATTTGATGACCATCATGCGCCAAATAAATCACGTCAACAACAGATGACAGCAAGCCTTCCTCAGACGTGAGACACCACCCCAACTTGCAGCAGGCTCTCTGGTCTGGCGGATTTCTCTATTTGGGGGGGTGAATGCATGTTCTTGAGTAACTGGCAGGGTGGTATGGCAGGACCAGGACCGATAGCAATCTCTGTAAGCCCCTCACTCTCCATTAGGGCAGGAGAAACACCATATTCCTGACCGCAGTGCCTATCTGATCCGTGTGCCTCCCCAAGCCTCCCTGGTGCTATGGAAATCTGTTCCAGGTTTACCAAGAAGGAAGTGGCCAGCCCAACCCCTCTGAGGCTCAGCTGCAACCCCAAAGGCCATCTCACTGTGATAAAGATCTCAAAGGAGCTAATGAAATTATCTCCTCTGCCTTTTATTCCTCAGTAACAACCACAAAATTAGATGAAATGACCCCCTGATCCTCTAATTTAAGGCCGATTTTATTACCTACAACCCCAATTCTCTCTCTTTTATGAGACCCTGAAGACCCGCAGGCCAATGGGATTAGTAATTGCAGGCTTCTCCCTCCAGGCTGGTTCCAGGCAGTTCCCCAGAGGCGCTTCTCCTTCCCCGGGTGGGGTCACAGTCAGTTCAATCTTCATGCTTCAGAGACGTCCCTTTGAACAAGATCAAATGTTTCCCCACCCAGCCTGGTGCTCCGCTCAAAGGAGCAGCAGCCCCTTCTCACTCAGAGCATTAATGTCAGCTCAGCCAGAAAGCAAGGCGAACGGAGGTCACTGCTTAATTGTCCACCAGGCTAAGCCCAGGCCCTCCAACCAGCACCTTGGGAGGGCTGGTCACCCTCATAAAAAGTCACATGCACTTTGAACCCAGGAACAAGGAGAATGGGAACTATTTCCCCAGCCTGCTGGGCCGCCATGGGAGCTCCTGCTGTTTGTTTTCTTTTGCAGGTTGTCACCAGAAAGGGTGGAAGCCTTCCCTGCAGCAACCCCAGGCAGGCAGATAGAATGCAGGCGAGATGAGCGAGGGGACTGCCCACCAGGAAATAAAGGGCAGGAAAGATAAGCATCGGTGGGGTCGGTCTAAAGGGAGCCGGCTTCCTTCAGCTTCAAGAAGGAACCTGAGAGAACAGAATTCTGGAAACCTCAGAAACTCCTCCACGTAAGGAATGCTCTAGGGAGAAAAGGCATCATTTAAAACGAAGGGTAGTTGCTTGTTATCATTAAAAGAAGTGGAAGAGGAAGTTTTTTCACTCTCTTTGGCCTATTTGGAGAAGTTGCTTGATTCGCTAGTCATCCAATGGCTTCCTTCCAACTCAGGCCCATAATTGTAAAAAGATGCAAAGGAATAGGAAACAGTCCTTTCTTAGCTGAAAGAGGACATGGGAGTGATCACACCACCACCTCCAACCCTCCTGTAAAGCAAAAGCCCAAGATAGTCCATTTAAAACCAACTTTTCCTAGAAACAGGAACTTGAATGTTTTCTTTCAAACAATAAAACATAGTGTACGGGACACACCAGCCAGCCAGTCACATTGTGCATTGACTGTGCTCGGAAAATGGAAAAAGGCAAACTCCTCCCAGAGCTGTCAATTTTGGAGACTTTACTTCTGTAAGAAGAAGAAAAGAGAAAGACACCCTGAAAACACCAAGACACCCGCGTGGTATGTGCTATTTATTTATTTATTTATTTATTTAGAGAAAGAGAGAGAGAGGGTGTGTATGTGTGTGTGTGTGTCTGTCTGTCTGTCGCCAACTGCAGTCTGCATTTCAGCAATCACGGAAATCACCAGTCAGAGATCCGTATATTAAATGACACTGGAGTCTGAGACCAGCAGACCAATTGCTGTGCCCACTAGTTGCCTTTGCTCTGATGGTTCTCAAATGTCTACCCTGGACACAAGGGGCCCATGCTGGCCAGTGTCTTTGGATCAAAGCCGGCACTCCGGAACAGCTAAATCACACATCCATCCTGATACACAGTTCTACTGCTGAGGCACTAGCAGCCCCATCTTTAGAACAGTGCCCATTTCATTGCATGAAAGAAGAGCACCATCTTAGAAGTCCAAAACCAAACTCTAGAAGCTCTAAGGACATTCAGGAATGATACTGCTTCTTGGCCCCTCTAATTAGGATGATGTGGGGTCGTCAGGGCTCCACGACAGAGCGGTGTGCCGTGTGCTGAGTGCATATCTGTGAGTGAGAACCCCTGGGTGGAGGGGGACCAGCTTGATGACTTGGCCGAACTCATTTTCCCAGCCTGACTGGAACTGTATTCTAAAATAGGAGGCACTGTGACAGAGCCTCGTGGGAGCCCAGCGCGTTGCTAATTTGTGTTACCTGGTAAGCACTCCCCTCGTGTTCGGCAGCGTGCAGACCAGACACGCAACCACCACCCTGCATTCAGTTTCTGCACAGATGGTGCAACACCAGATACTTAGCAATACCGCAAATTCCAAAACCCACCAAAAAGCTCAAACACACTCATATTTTAACATCTGGGCTTTTAAATGGCAATTCGTTTTCTGAGTTTATTTTTCAAGTGTGACCGACGAACTGACTCCGTGGAGACTGGAAATTCCTGGGGAAAGCTAAAGTCCTCGCTCCATGTGAGCCCTAGGGGACTTGAAGAACATGAGCGGGGTCAGCTGAGAGTCAAATTTCTGCCTTGTCTCTCACTAAATGCTCCTTCCAGCAGCTGCACTGCTGGGTCTGCACCAGGCAGAGGAACACATAGTTATGTGGCTGCTTTTCCCTGGGACCTGCTGGCTGGTGGCTCTACTAGGCTGTGGAAAGCACATGCAGAAACCAAAAGATAACTTCTTTCTCTTTGCTCTAGTGCTGCACGCACCCGAACCAAGCAACTGGAAAGGCTGAATAACGAGCAGTGTTCGTGGAAAAACAGGGTAAGAAAGCAGGAGCAAAACCGCAAGACCATGTCCTCCTATGTGAGAGGGGTCTTTGGTTAGATTTAAGTACCCTCCCTCCCCCAGCTTCCAGGAACTCGGGCACCCACCAGTTTCTGAAAGGGACCCAGGCCCATTCTGGCTCCAACATTCAAGCGAAACACCGCCCAGGGGGTTGCTAGTCCCAAGCCACAGGATGAAGCAAAATGGTGTCGAGCCAATCAGCACACCTCGCAAAGAACCCAACGGACTAAGAAGTATGGGGGAAACTGAAATGCACTGACTTAAAGGGTGTTTGTTAAAATTATTTAAACCTAAGCTGTGTTTTAAAACAAATGCTCAAGCCACTCAGAAATACTTTTATTCCCTCTGGGATGTTAACTGGGAAAGTCTTTCGCTTGCTCCCTTACTGCCTATACCTTTAGATCCATGTTCAATCCTAGGGCGGACCAGCTCCCAGGGTCTGGCTGACAGATGTCTCACCCAGGGCCGCCAAGAGGGCTGGATGCTCAGGGCCGCAGGTTGTCACTGAAAACATGACTGATCCCTCCCAGCATCACTTACTACTCAAGAGGAAAACAATGGCACAACAACTCCTGACATCCTTTTCAATGGGGGTAAGAATCCAAACTCCTATTGACTGACTATATTATGATAAATTCTCAATTAAGCGTGGTAATGTGAGCAAACAACCATGTAATTAATCCAAAAAGGCACTCTACAAATCATTTCATGGGTTCAGGAATACATTAGGATTTTTTTTTTTGTGCCACGGTTTAGTTTACTGGGGCATTTTCCCCCTCTCAGACTAACATTCATTCATTTATTGAAAGTCTGTTCCATGCCAGCGACCATGGTAGATGGGAGCTGGCAGCAAAAAGAACCGCACAGACTAGAGGAGAGAGGCAGGCACAAACTAGCGAGGAAAGCTCACCAAGGCCGGTGCAGCCTGTGGGGTGAGCAGAGAAGCAGACAGTTTGATAAACAACAAGTAAAACTGGGCAAGGTCTTCATGAGGAAAAGGATTCTAACGCATCTATTCAGGTGGAGGGGAGAGGGTGCCCAGCACAAAGGAAGAGCAGTCGGTGATGAGAAGGCCAGCCATGCCCAGGAGAAAGCCGGCCGGGTAAGCCTCTTCATTCGGTAACTGCCTGCAGGGGCAGGGACCACCTTACACTTTCCTGAGAGGGGACGCTGCCCTACATTTAAGAATTTTCTTTTAAATGAATGAGAACGTTGGGTGGTGATCAGAGTGCATCGTCGTGGCTAGAGTTTCCCCACAACCAGCCTGAGCATGAGGAGGCCCCGGAGCCAACCCTTACCTGTTGAGAAGGAGCTGCTTAACGAGAGGCACAGCCGGTGCCAGCCGTGAACTCCGGAGCCTGCTTCCCGTTCACCTGAAAAACAACAGGAAAGGGCCATGTTTGTTAACGGGGAGCAGCCAGTCTTTTAACAGTCCCAGTGCAGACCTGCAGACCATGTCTCGGGCTCTTTGGTCTCAGAGCAGAAAACCTGGCCAGAATGCTGGTGTTACAACTCAGCAGCAGGGTGACTGAGCCAGGCCCTTGCCACCTGCTCACAGTTCCCCCCTGCAATAGCCTCCTCAGAGCGCTTCAGAAGGCCTTCTAGCTGACAGAAACCATGCCACGCCCACAGCCGCACGGATGTGGCACATTCCCTGCTCCAGGGAGCTGACAGCCCAGGAGACACAGAGGTGAAGAGGGGGTAAGCAGGCCTGAGGCCGCTGGCAGGAGCTGAAGTGAGGAAAATGCAGGTGAGGAGCGAGGAGCCTTTGCAGAGGTCCCAGCCGTCCAGAGGCAGCCGAGAGCTCCTGGAAGCTGTAAGTGTGTGCGTGGCTGGAGAGAAACATGCACGGAGGCACCCTTTCTGAGTGCCACGGGTCTCGGAAGAGTCACACCCTCGTCCTCAAAAGTGACTGGGAAAAGCCTCTCGGGGGAGGAAGGACGTTTCTGCCGCTGGCCAAGTCCCCCTGGTGAGCAGCACAGAAACAGGGTCATTTCCCGAGCTTCTCTCTCAAAACGAAATAGATGAAGAGTAAAACAATCCCAAGTGCAATGATGGCGTTTAACCTTAATTTTCATATATAAATCACCTGGCTTTTCAGTTCAACAGGGCAAGTGTATGTGACATGGCCACATTAGATAGAAGTATGCCAGAGGCATCAAGGATACTAAAGTCCCTACTACACACACTCACACACACACACTCACACACACATACACACACACTTGCACACACTCACACTCACATACACACACACTCACACACACATACACACTCACATTCACATACACTCTCACACACACACACACACACACACACACTCACACACACACTCACACACTCACACACTCACACACACACACACTCACACACACAGTGAATGAGAGTCAGTTCTGCCTTGTGTCCTCCCAGTATCCTGGGCTCTTCATGAGCTGCCCCAGCACCCGGTGGCCCTCTGTGGCCATGCACACAGGCCTGCACTCCTTTTACAGTGCCCATCACCCCATCAAAGCCACACCCTTAGCAAGCTGATCTGGACAAGCATTTTATTAAATTATTCCTGTTAAGGTATAAATAATTATTATATTACCTGTCCTATGGATGCTTACATGTTGAATAGGACATTTAAAGAGAAACGTTTCACCCACGTTCCTCTAATGGTAGATTTTAGGCACAGCAGTGAGTTCCACCTTTTGGGTCAGGAACCCTTTCTACAGCCCTCCAATCCCATCACACTGACCATTTCCCCCTTCCCCTGTTTTATAAGCTGACTCTGCCCCTACCAGGGGGTTGGGGTGGGGTGGGGGGCTGAGATGGATCCTGCATTTGTAGAAATGAAGATGAACATTGATACAATGATGTAGAAAGTCAGACTCCTCAATCTGTCAATTCACCTGGATCAGAACCAAACTGCCCGTGGAGGGTGAGGGGCCCTTCATCCATCTCTGTCAGCATTTACTTAGGAAAGGGATGTGCATTATCCCCAGCGTCTGAACCAAAGTAGGGGAGAAAGTGGGGAAAGTCGGCCTCTAGACATTCCTAAGACCTCTGCAGAGGCCCAAGGCGTATAGCCCAGTTTTTTCAAGAAACCCCGAAAGCAGTTAATAATCTGTGTCTGTAAAACCTTCCTAAAAATAATGGCCTCAGAACTGACTTTTTACACTGCTGACAAAGGACTCTCTGATTTGGTCCCATCCAAGCAAGATAAGAAAGAGCCTCTCTGTGAGAACAGAAGCACGTGTCACGATGAAAATGGAAGTGGGCCAATGGGCGGAAGCCAGCCTTCGCCACCAAGTATCCAAGAGGCCAAAAGAGGAACAGGGAAGGGCGCCCCTCCCACCACCAGTGCCACAGGCTCAGAGGGATGGGTTTCTAAAGCATGTTCCTCTAACCTGGTGTTTCTAACACCTGCCTGATCAGAACCATCTAGATACTCTGTTTAAGAAATACAGACTCCCGGGACCCACTCCGGGCCTAGAAGGTGAAAGCTGCAGGGTGGGGTCTGGGAGTGTGTATGTCCAGCCAGCACCCCAGCAGAGTGTCAGGCGAGCTTTAGAAAAAAATGCTCTAAATGAAACAATAGGTAACTTTAAAAAACTTGGTAATCATGTAACTTCAAAGTGCTAGGGTGTATGAGAAAAATGCAGGCTTAATTGGAGGAAGTTAGTGCCTTTTTTATTTAGTTAAATATGGAATATAATCAACATGTAATGAGGAAATCAATGCAGCTAAAACTTAGCAAAACAAAACCTCTCCCTTTAACTACATCCTGCCTGGAAGACCCTCCACCACCTCCCTCCCTGCAGAGCTGCTACTCCCGACAGCGGGTATGACAGCGGGCACAGCCCGAATGGAAGGGACTGGGCAGAGAGGCTGCAGGCTCCTCCCAGTAGAGAGCAGCCCTAAGTAGCAGGCAACCAATTGCATGTCAGACCCCACAGGCGCCTTCCTGACCTCAGCTTTTCAGCTTTCAGCGTCCAGGGGATGATTCCATAGTCTTGTCCGCCGCTGGGCTTCATGTGAGGCCCTGCTACTCATGTGTTCCACAGAAGCAGCAGCATCAACATCAGGGGGAGCTGGTTAGAAACTCAGAGCCCCAGGCCCCACCCAGGCTGCTGAATCCGTCTGCACTTTAAAAAGATTCCAGCTAAATCTTTTGCACATCCAACTTTGAGGAGCCTGCTTTAAAGCGTGGAGAATGCCACACTATACCCCACCTGGGGGACATCCAGGCCACCAGCCCCCTCCTGTGGGACATCCAGGCCACCACCCCCACCTGTGGGACATCCAGGCCACCAGCCCCACCTGTGGGACATCCAGGCCACCAGCCCCACCTGTGGGACATCCACGACACCAGCCCCACCTGTGGGACATCCAGGCCACCAGCCCCCACCTGTGGGACATCCAGGCCACCAGCCCCACCTGTGGGACATCCAGGCTACCAGCCCCCACCTGTGGGACATCCAGGCCACCAGCCCCCTCCTGTGGGACATCCAGGCCAAGAGGCCTTCTTCCCTCACACTCTGTACTCACATCTTGTCAGTCTGAGTTTGTCGTGAGGCCAAATCACCATCAGCAGAGCCCAAGGACCAGCTGACAATCCAAAGCCCAACTCGTAGGCAGTGAAAAGGAGGCAGTAAGTACTGATCGTCTCTTACATTCTCATCTGGCTCTTACATCTGACTCCCTTAGAAGGCAGGAGCAGGGACCCATGACCATAAATCAGTAGAGACAATCCCAAGTCAAACAATACTGTGGAATGCTGGCTGTCTTGGTTCCAGCACATTGTTAATGAGGTCGAGGTCACGGGTACGATTAGCTTCCTCTGTATCTTGGCACAGACCCCAACCCTCTGCCCTCCAGCTGCCTACAAAGGCTGATGCACCCTTGGTTACTAAGAGGACTCGGAGAATGACGAGGGAGGCTGAACAGAGAAGCACCAGGCAGTGACTCAAAGAACTTGAATGACTGATGAGCAGAGTATGGAGGAGCAGCACGGGGACGTGACAGATGACGGGTCAGAATTCAACGTCAGCCAGACAGACTGAAACAACAGGACAGAATGAGAAAGCTGAAATGGCACCGGAAGAAATGGGAAGTCGCGTGGCCAAGATCTTAAAAATTCAATACAAATATATAATAAGCTCGAGGAAATCTAACCTGGTGGCAATTCTTGTTTAAAAATGTTTGAAATTTTTTTAAAGACATGTAAATTATGTTGACTATGTAGTTGCTAAGAAAGCTAACATACCCTTAGTGCCCCTGAGTCTAGTTCCCAGACCATGAGAGCAGTGGTCCCCGTAGCATAACTGATCAGACCAACCTAGCGAGTTTGCCCGCCACCTCCCCACATCGGTACATACACTACCTTGTCACACCTTTTCATCACCACCACCACTTGGGCTCATATCTTTCAGTGTGGCCACTAATGGCGACAGCTCTTTGGGGCTTGGATTATAGTTTGAGCATTCCACACATCAGCTTAGCTCCCTCTGATGCTGCCCCCCCCTTTTTTTTTTACTAACCAAGAAAAGAACTATATATCTAAGCACAAAGTGAAAAATACATGTAAACAGACAAGACAACTTAAGCATACACATTTACCAAAAGGATTCAGATAAAAAATGACCTGCAGTCACCTGTTTAAGCCGGCACACCATGCTACATATTACAGCATGAGTCCATGCAGAATCAGTAATTAGGCTGGTAAATTATAAGCTTCCACTACAGAAGAACCCTGAAAAGACTACTCTAAGAATGAGCAAATGACAGAGTAAGTATCTGTTGAGACATACTTCTCTATGTAGAACCATCTTCTAGGAATAGACAGCCATTTGAAAAAAAATGGATGTGATTTTAGATTGTTTTTAAAGTTGGGAGCCATGTTTTTCTAAAGCGTATATTTCATATACAAATGGTCGGTCATTTACTTTAAAAAAGAAGACTGCTCACTGGTAAGTTTGTAATTCCCAGACTATCCAGGTTATTATTTTTAATTTCAGAAATTTTGATCCCTTTGAAAGATACATAAATGTCTAATCACTATGCGGTATACCTAAAACTAATATGATATTGTATGTCAACTGCAGTTAAAAAGTAAATTTAAAAAATGAATAAAATGCAAGAGAGAGAGAGAGCGAGAGAGAGAGAGAGAGAGAGAGAGAGAGAGAGAGAGATTTTGATCCCTATGGGCAAAAGAAAAAAAATTTAAGAGGTTAATTTGTCCCGAATAAGTGTGTGCCATGTACCCTTATCTGAAGATGAAATGAGGCTACTGTCTATGCAGTTACAGCCATCCTTAAATGACTGGCTACCTGCCTCAAAACTGGAAAACAACATATGAAATTCGGCCCGACTGCGGCCTGCCCCGGGAGAAAGGAAGCTTGAACTCCAGGTGCCCCTGACAACACGGCTGGATGTGGAAAGAAAGAAAATGCTGAACAATAGACTCAGTGGAGGAAGGAGAGCCCCTCTAATCTCCCGGGCGTGCAGAGGAGTTGCTGCTAACGGGATATTTAAGATCGCACTGCTAGTTCGAGTTCTGCTGAACACTGAAACAATTAAAAAAAAAAGAAAAAAACTAACATGTCAGTATAATGCATATTTAATTCGGTACTTCCTATCAACCAGATTTAGTTCAGTACTTATCCACAGATGTTCACACATTTAGATATAGAAATGAAACACATCCCAGATCACACCGACGATGTTTATGAAAACGTACAAAGCACCCCCCCCCCATAAGGAGTGGGTTCTTCCCTATTGTTCTGAGGAAGCTGCCCCCCTCTGGCTGTGGGCACAGCACCCAGTCCTGGTTCCAGTCCCCCAGCCTTCCAGGATTAGTAACTGCAGTTATACAAACAGGAATTTCCATTTCTTTTTCAAGACAGAGAACTGTTGCATAATGCACGTACTACAGATGTTAGATGATGTATAGTGTTGTCACACACACACACACCACACACAAAACCACCAATAACAGTTTTGTTCTGATTTTAAAAGTAGCATGCTACTTATTGAAATTCTGAAAAAAGGAAAATAAGAAAACAGTCACCTGTGACCCCACTAGTCCAAGATAACCAATTAAAATTTCAGTCTACATTCTTCCAGTCTGTCTGTGGCTACCAGTGTGCCCTTTAATGGCACCCTAGTTAGAAAGGCATGGGTGAGGTGAGGCATTATTGCTTGTTACACAGACTGACAATGATTGATACTCCCTACTGGCCTTCCCCTAAACCCACAGCAGTAAGAGGAATAATGGTCTGGTTGTGCACAAATCAAATACTACCGCCTGCAATTCAACAAGCATTCATTGGGGTCTACTTTGCACTCTTTTATTTATCCCACAAATGAATGAAATTCAAATTAACAGCAATAGCCCCTGAGGGCCATATGGTAACTTCAAATAAAAAGGCGGATAAGCCTTGCCCCTTGTGGACATGAAAACAAAAGTCAGGCCGCCTAGTACAAGTTCTCAAGGTTCCTGGTGAGAGCCCTTTTTCGTGGTTTGCAGACGGCTGCCTTCTTGCTGTCTTCACATAGAGACCAGGAGACACCCGACCATCCTCTCTAAGGTGGAAAATTAATGTTGGGGAGAAAGGAGTGTTGAGCAGTTGTAGATAAAGACTTGAGAACCACAAATATGTGTGCAGCTGCCCACCAGCAATCCAGGGGTCCCCAAGAGTCTGTGCACTTTTTAGGATCAGAAAGATTCAATCCACAACCAAATGCTCTAAGTTCCACAAAGAGGGAGTGCTTTAAAAGGCCACATACTAACTGTTATAACACCCTAGCTTCATACAGCAGCCTGCGTGGCAAATACTGTATTACCTTATGCAACCAACACCTTATTGAACTATTCTGTGCATAAAGAAGACACAAGAAAAGAACTGCTTTTGATACTAATGTCACCTCACTCCATGTTAAACATTGTTATGACCCTGCTGAAACCCCCAATGCTCTTCATTCAGACACTACTCTGAGTACAGAGTTTAGTACTTATTATTTTAGAAACCACGTGAAGAGTTTTAAAAGTTAGTTTGTTTGCACTGACCTAAATAGAACCTCAAATGTTCAGCCTCACTAAACACATCAGAAGCCTTATTTAATTTTGACTGGAAAAAATTTAAATGCCAATAATGCCACTTTAATTGTGGTAGTAAGTCAAAATCAGAACCCACATGAAGAAAACGTCAAAATACACTGAGGTTCTCCTTCCTTACCTGTCAAATCAAGGTCAAAGTTAGGTGTTTCTCTTGGCCTAGCTGGTGGTAATACAGTTAAAGAAAACATGCAGATAACATACCTGTTTGACTATGTTCAGTGTTTTATAAATGCACACAAAACTAGTTTACATTCTCTACAAGTGAAGGCCATCTTAAAAGGGAGAGGGGGGGGCGGTCATAAGTGACTGTTTTCTTAAATACAACATACACCTGCGGGTTAATCAGCTCAGGCTGCCATAACAAAATACCACAGACTGGGGGCCTTACACAACAGACATTTATTTTTCACTGTTTTGGAGGCTGGCACCAAGATCAAGGTGTCAGATGCAGTTCCAGGTGAGGGGCCTCTTCCTGGCTGGTAGTGGGCCAGCCACCTTCTCACCATGGCCGAGGGAGTGCCCTGGTCTCTCTTCCTCTTCTTGTGAGGACACTAATCCCATCGTGGGGGCTTGACCTTCATGACCTCATCCAAACTTAATTACCTCCCAAAGGCCCACCTCCAAATACCAAACACATTGGGGATTAGGGCTTCATCCAGCACATGACTTTTTGGAAGAACACAAACATCTATATATATAAAAACCTTAGTGACCATTATGACCGGTCGACCAGACTACCGGTTGACCAGTTGCTATGACACGCACTGACCACCAGGGGGCAGATGCTCAATGCAGGAGCTGCCCCCTGGTGGTCAGTGCACTCCCACAGCCAACCTCCTGTGGCTGGCCAACCTCCCACGGTCCCTTCCCCTGGACCGGCCCCAATCGGCCCCTGATTGGGAGGGGCAAGATGGCCCGGCCGGATCGGCCCCGATTGCCAGCCAGGCCGAGGGCCCCCACCCATGCATGAATTCATGCACCGGGCCTCTAGTTCTATTCATAAAATATGTGTGTGTCCTGGGGTGCAGGTTGGAGAGTACCAATTTTATCAGTTTACATCCCAGCTGTTTAAATATGTTCAAAGCCATTCTATACACATTCCTTGTAACTATCTCAGTTCAAAAGAGCATAAACAGATCTCACAAAGTCTACAAAATAACACCAGTAAGAGCCTGGTCATTTAAGGTCAAGGTCAGGGGCCTGATTATCCCCAGTCAGGCCTGTTGAAAAGATGAAAGAAAAGAAATTCAGTTGCAAGGACACAGATGACTCTCACCCTGAGCACTATTTAGTAAATCCTGACAGAACCAGGCAACCACTTGCCACTACTGTGAAAATAATTCCATCTTTCATCTCTAGCTCCAGACCTCCCTTCCTGCCTGAGTAGCCAACCCTCTGCCAGGCATCTCTCTCTCTGGAAGGCTCGCAGTTTAGTTTTGGATTCCACTCAACTCACTACTCCTTGTCATCTCTCCAAACTGAGGTTCCTCACAGCTGCTTACCTCAGTGAATGGCACCATGATCCATACCAGTCACCCTGGACTCCCTCTTCCTAAGTGCCCAGCCCTGGAGATGACCAAGGAAGTATGGGGAGTCTCTCCAGATCTGCCCCACTCCTCACTCCCACACCAAGTGCCCTAGGGATTCCTGCACCAGCCTCCAACCTCACCTTCTGTCCCCTGCCCTGGCCACCTTGTCGCCTAGCCCACCTCGCGGTCACTGAGTTCTTCTTAAAGCACAATATGGCCGAGGCCGGTTTGGCTCAGTGGATAGAGCGTCGGCCTGCGGACTCAAGGGTCCCAGGTTTGATTCCGGTCGAGGGCATGTACTTGGGTTGCGGGCGCATCCCCAGTGGGAGATGTGCAGGAGGCAGCTGATCGATGTTTCTCTCTCATCGATGTTTCTGACTCTCTATCCCTCTTCCTTCCTCTCTGTGAAAAATCAATAAAATATATTTAAAAAAAAAAAAAAGCACAATATGATCACATCATTCACCTGCTGCAAATTCTCCATCTTCCACACAGCTTTTGAAATAAAGTTCCTACTCCCCAGCTCAGCACCCAAGACCCTACAACCTAAGGTACCTCCCTGTACAACCATGCCTCCAGTCCCAGCCACTACCAGTGAGTGTCCTCTCTACCTCAGACCTTTACAAGCCTTCTAGACTCAAAATATATGCATTATTATTGCATCAGGTATTACCGTGATTTTAAAAGTAGTGAAAAACAAAACCTTGAAGGTCCATGAAGAACCAAGTTGGCCCCTTTTCCTTTACTCTTTCAGTCCTGCCTTCTCCCACAAGAGAGCATCAAATATTTCAAATGCCAGACCAGACTCTTCCCTGGACACAGGTTTTATAAGTTGATGATAAGATCTGACCTTTGATTCCTTCTTTGCCTTGCTAAGTCTGAGAAGTCTGACCTCTGAGGAAAACTGCTGCTTGCTTTCATGGCATGTTGGCTGGTGGTTCTAGTCAGCCACTACTCACATACTGGACATGTACTTTTTTTAAAAAAAATATTTTTTATTGATTTCAGAGAGGAATGGAGGAGAGATAGAAACATCAATGATGAGAGAGAACCATTGATGGGCTGCCTCCTGCATGCCCTCCACTGGGGATCGGGCCCGCAACTCAAGCATGTGCCCTTGACCAGAATTGAACCAGGGACCCTTCAGTCTGCAGGCTGATGCTCTACCCACTGAGCCAAACCAGCTAGGGCTGGACACATACTTTTATAAAGCACAAGAAGAAATAGGCCTCCCTGTGTCCCTTATCCCCATGGAGGACCCAGAGGACTGGCTGCCCCCTGCCATCTTCCCTCCTCCCCCAGATTGCTCCCCTCTAATCAGGCGAGCTTGTGGGAGAGAAGTACACCCAGCAGGCTGCTTTCCAGGGGCAGGCTCTCCTGAATCCAAAAGGGAGCTTCCAGGGTTTGTGGAGGTCCTTTGCTTCCCCAACTGAAATGTGTGCCCTGTGAGAGAGGCTTGCTCTTGGTTCTTACTGTGTTACCAGAAGCCAGAACAGAGCCTAGCCCATGGGAGAGGCTGCAGGGGTATTTGCTGAAGGACAGGATAAAAGAATGGATGATTGAGCAAACAGGCATTCCTCCCAAATTAGAAAGGCAATATACAGCATAGTTCCCCAGCTCAAAAAATACTGTTTTGCTAAGAATGTCTTTTGTTTACTCTGCTCTTAGGTACAACCTTGGTAAAAACGGAACAATGTGTCATTAACCTCAAGAGATACTTTAAAGTTGCTCTTCGGAATAAATTCTGGAGATTAGATATTTACTTACTATTTGTATCTTTCTAAGAGAAGTAAGCATTGAGTAGAAACATTGCTTTTAAGATTCCCAAGAGAAGCACTCACAATGTCCACCAGTAAAGTGTTTTGGGTTTTGGGGGTTTTTTTGTTTTTGTTTTTGCCTCAAATACAATTAAGATATTTACTTTGGTGGACCCTGGAACCTGAGAATTTGCCATTGCAAGAGGGCAGCGAAGCCTGGAATTGCAAACCACACCTGTGCTCTGGTCCTCAGATCCACACAGAGCCTGCACTACACATTCCCTGGAACCAGAGTTCCAGAAAAAGCTGACCAGAATGGGCCAAAGGATGCAGCCTGCAAGTTCCAGAAAGCCCCTGGTGGGGACTGCAGGGGCATGGGTACAGCCTCAACTCAGGGTCTGTTGTAAGCAGCAGTTGCTCACTCTAAAATCAAGTGTCTTTACATTCCACCTCTTAGAAAGGCACTGCTTTTTCCAGGCTGTTTGAAATACTTGACAACCATCATTAACATTTCTGAGTACTTAGCCCAAGACACCACCCAAGTCCTATACAAAAGTAATCACAGTTAACCTCCAAGGTGATTCTTTCACTTGAACTCTTATCACTACCATTTTACAAACACAAAAATCAAGGCTACAATTAAATAACTTGCTTTCATAGCACTCTGGGGACTCAACAGCCTCAATTTGGGTCTCCTATATTTGGTCTCCAACTTTGTCAATTCTTTGCAATAAAAGTTGAGAAGCTGTATATATACACTGCTCATTAAAAGAAATATGTACTTTTCTATATATTGTTTTTCTGTCTCTACTATGGACTTCTCCTTCCTGCCTTGCCCAAACACTATATTCCGTAAAATCTCTTTAATTCATCAGTCCACACATCTCTGTAGGCAGATGCCATCAATTCTGGGCCCATCACATGGATGAACAGTCTGCATTCTTATCAGAAGGCATCACATTGCTCTCATACACAAATATCCTTGTTCCTTCCTATTGACAAATTACTGATTTATGTATCATGACTCAAATTATATTCAAGAGTGTTTGTTTGCAGTGTAATTATTCTTCCTAATTGGACTGCTCTGAAGACAGATGATTCCCGCTCCTCGCCCCCGCCCCCCCATCATCTCTAGTAATATGCACTGTCTTCTTTTTTAGTATAAAATGTTTGCTGCACCCTTTGCAAACCACAGCCAGGCACACACCTGCTCTCTGTGTGACCCCTTGGGGAAAACATTATTGTAACATAGGGCTTTATCTGGTATTACTTCAAACCCCTCAAATATTATTTCATCAGAATCAGATTTCTGACATAGATGAATAACAAGGCTATCACAGTATGACAGCAAAAAGAAATGAGAATCTTGGGTTTTATTTCTTTTCCCTATCTGTAAAACATTTCATCTCCCCACCAGCATGCGTTCCCTATCTCTTAAATTTGAAAAGGAAACGTTTTTTAAAGAGGACCCGTAGAAAAGATCAGGAAAGGGCGATGCCAAAGAAATTAACATTCGGCCGTGGCTTGGAGCGCTCAGGCAGTGGGTGAAGTAAAAGTAACCTGCAGACGACAAAGGTCCCTCCCTCCACTCGGGGTGACTCAGGTTTAACTCCCAGGACTGGGCTCTAACCGCTCCCCCTTCCCCTAGCCCCTCCCCCTCCCCCTCCCGCCCACACTTCTCCCTCCGGTTCCAACGCACATTTGTCTATAGAGGCCGCTTTGCGAGTTTTCAAACAGTTTCTGCTTTGTACATGTGGGTCACTGATAGCAAACCTACAGTCACGCACACAATCAAAAGTAGAGAAAAACGGGAGAATACAGGGAATGCCCGGGATGGGAGCGAGGATGGGGCTGGGGTGTGGGGTGATCCCGACTTTCTTCACTCCCATTGGATCAGCTCGGGACCCTCCTGGAATCCATGACCTCTCCCTGAAATAAAGTTGAACGGAAATGTG
>NW_005871048.1:36556342-36599679 GCF_000147115.1 Myotis lucifugus | reverse complement strand
GAGGGAGGAGAAGAGGGGCGGGGGCAGAGAAAGAAAGGCCGCCGCGCCTCCCCGCCCAGGACCCGGCCCCGCGCCGCTGCCCAGTCACCATCGCCGCCGCGTCCCGCTCTCGGCCCGGCGTCCGGGGGAGGGGTCGGCTCGGGACTCCCCCGGCGCGGGCGGGCGACGGCGGGCGGGCGGAGCAGGCCCGGCCTCCGGAGGGGAGTGTCCTGCGGGGCCCGGGAGGGTGTGGGCGAAAGGGGATCCCCGGGGGAGGGGCGGGGGCCTGGGAGCCGGTCACTGCGCCCTCCGTCCGGCGGCGCCTCCGGAGTCCAGCTCAGGTCCCCGGAGCGCGCGGGGAACCTCTAGGGACCGTGTCCAGAACCGGCCCGGGGCGAGAGCGCAGCGCCCGGTCGGCGTCGGGGTGGGAGGCGGACTCCGGCGGAGAGCGGGCCCCGGAGGGCGCGGGCAGTTCCCCAGGCGGGGCCCAAGCGGGGGTGTCCGTCGGCTGATCCCGGGAACCCGAAGCCGGAGGGGGTTTGCCTGGACCCCGCGCTAGCTCTCCTCTCCGGAGAGGAGGCTGGGGCGTAAGTTTCCTTGCCCTGCGAGTCTCCAGGTTAGGAACTCAGGGAGAGCAGTCTGGAAGGATATTTGTGAATAGACCGCTTCGGGTAACACACTTCTATTCAAAGCCACCCACCTCCCCTGCCTCAAATTAAGGTTTCGGGGTGAATTTCCTAGGCGTTTTTGCCGACAGTCTGAGAAGAATCCTTGCCCAGAGAGGGAACTCACTAACGCCCAACAGCGCCCCAGAGCAAAGAGCACAGAGTTCAAGGGCCTGAGTTAAGGTGACAATATTCCTTGTGATTTAAACGTAGGGACGGGGCACGTAGCCAAGCAAACCCTTCTTATCTTTTTTCCCTGCCTCCTGTCCCTAACTCTCCACCCAGTGGCCTGGACGCAGTCAGTCAACGCGTGGCCTCTCCCCTGCACGGCCAACAGGGGATCCCATTGATTCTTCACTTTCAAGGTCTTTCCAGGAGCCTGTCCTTTGTAAGACCACTCAGTGCCACTTTCCTGGTTCTCGGTGCTCTTAGAGGCGCCATGTTTTCAGTGGCCTCCTCCTCGGTCCCCTCTTTGCACTGGATCCATCTGTACAAGCCTTCCGGTTAAAGGTTCGCTCAGGCAGGCCACATCCTGTTCTAGAAGCACTCTGACACAGAAAATTCTGAATTACTGAAAAGCTTTTCTATTCAAAGCCACCCACCTACTGGCTCCTGGGAGCTGGGTGCTCTCACCAGCCGGGTATCCTCCCCACCCCGCGAAGGTTCCATACTGTATCCACGTGGGAGTTCCTGATGCTCTTGCCAGAACTAGAATGCTCTCTTCCATCTCTCTCTCAGCCAAGTCCCGCTTATCTTTATTGCAAATGAAGTTTGTAATACAACATTTCTTCTATAAAAGGATGTGTGCATTCCTCCCATTTTTTAAATCATAGACTAGAAATAACAAGGCTTATGGGGGGAACAGGGTTAGGAACAAAGTACTCAAAAGCTATGTAACCTTGCAACCAGAACACCTAGAAAACAGTAACCATTCCTGGCGCGGTGAACACAATACAATATACAGATGATGCATTGTGGAATTATACACCTGAAACCTATATAATGTTATCAACCAATGTCACCCAACACATTCAGTAAAAAAATAAAAGTCAAAATTTTAAAAAGAGAGACACCGGGGATGCACTCATGCACAGGAGAAACCATGAGAAGACACAGTGAGAGGTGGCTCTCTGCACGTTGAGGAGAGAGGCCTCATTAAAACCAACCCGCCAACACCTTGCTCTTGGACGTCCAGTCTCCAGAACTGAGAGAAAATGCCTTTCTGTTGTTTAAGCCCCCTGCTCTGCGTCTTTTGTTATGGCAGCCCTAGCAGACAAATGCAAATAGGTGCTTATTGCAGGCCTAACGCACCAGGGTTACAGTGACAGTCTCCTCAACAGCGCTGTAATTCTTCAAAGGCAGGACCTAAGTCTTATATTTCTTTGTATCCCCCCAAATACCCAGTGAAGTTCCCTTGGTAGAACAGGACCTCAGTGAGCGTGCGCGCGCGCACATACACACACACACTCTCTCTCTCTCTCTCTCTCTCTCTCTCTCTCTCTCTCTCTCTCTCTACCCTAGTAACCATTCCAAAAAACCATTCCAGCAAGAATTTATGAGCCATGTTAAATTCCTAAGAAATATTACAGTAAACATAAATATAGGACCTGACCTTTATAAAAAGATGAGGTAATGGATGAGGAGATTGAAAGTTGTTTGAGTGTGAAGAGTTAGGAAGATAAGCACAAAATATACAAATAAGAGGTACATTCCCCCTTCCCAATAAGCTTTTCCAAGTTAGAGCTCATGGCTAAATCAATCTAAGAAAGAATACAGAGTGAATGGGCATCAGGCATAGCATTGGGTGCTCTCCACAACTCACATTCTGCTGTGTGTTTTGCTTGCAGCTGCTCTTAATGGTGCAAAATATGAGGTGCTGAGAACAATTGCATGTGACCAACACAACCACCCCATTTTACTAATATCCTTTCCCTACATATCAATAATGAATGAGCTAATCTGTGTTACATATGCTCTCATTACAGAAATATGCCGGGTATAGAGCAGACTGTACTTACGTCTATGCTTAGGAAGCAGACTGTACTTCATTCCACACATCTAGTGAGCACTCACTGTGTGCAAGGGACAGTTCAGGCACTGGGATGCATCGGTGGACAAAGAGAAACACAAAAATGTCTGCCCTCATGGATGTGGATACGTGAACAGGGCATCGCAGATGGTTTGTATTATTTGGTGGTATTACACGTTTCATATGGATGCAACTTGAATTGATGCCACATCTACATTTTATTCTCTTTTAAAAAAATATATATTTTTATTGATTTCAGAGAGGAAGGGAGAGGGAGAGAGAGATAGAAACATCAATGATGAGAGAGAATCACTGATTGGCTGCCTCCTGCATGCCCCACACTGAGGACCAAGCCCACAACCCAGGCATGTGCCCCTGGCCAGAATCGAACCCAGGACCCCTCAGTCTGCAGGCTGACGCTCTGCCCACTGAGCCAAACTGGCTAGGGCTACATTTTATTCTCTTTGAGGGCTAGGGTTGAGCCTTATGTTTTTGTATCTTCACAATGTCTGACATAGCAAATGCCTACTGGGATGTCTAAATTAGGGAATTTACACCCATGTATCCCTTGTGCTATTAAATCCACAGGAGAACCACTTGGGATCTAAAACTAAAGTTCTCTCAGGCTCGTTCACCAGGGACCAGCCAAGATGGGCCGAGTTCATACCAAGACACTGAAGAAGGCAGCCAGGGTCATCATGGAGCAGTACTGCACGTACCTGGGCAATGATTCCACACCCAGAAGCACGTGTGCGGGGAGATCGCCGTTATCCCCAGCAGAAGATCTGCAACAAGATAGCCGGCGCGGTGTGTCACCCATCAGATGAAGCAGGGTCAGGGAGGCCCTGAGAGGGGTGTTTCCTTGAAGCTTCAGGAAGATACGAGAGGAGAGATAATTATGTCCCTGAGGTCTCAGTCCTAGATCAGATCATGAAGTTTGTTCTGAAACTAAGGAAATGCTGAAGCTCTTGGAGTTTGGCAGTCTGTCCAGCCTACAGGTCACTCAGCCTACCATTGGAATGATGTTCAAAACACCACGTGGAGCCATGTGAATCTGTCTGCTGTGCTCTAATACCAATAAACCATCTGATGAATGAGGATAGCTAAATGTCAGCAACCAAAAAAAAAAAAAAAGTTTTCTCAGAACCATGTTTATTGCTATTTGGGCTAAAATCAAAGCAAGTATCCCCAGATAGGATCATTTGGACCTGAAGAATAGATAAAGTACACTTAATAGGAATCAAGAAACTAGGGATTGGAAGGGGAGGAAGAATAGAGAAGGAGAGACAGGATAAAAGGTATAGTCCAAGAAGAAAGTACCTGCTACGTTCTCTGGAAAGGCAGACTGGGGGAAAGAAGGGTAATAACAGGAACTTTGGGGGATTGTGAATGCTGTTTTTATCATGTGCTTCAGCTACATTTTCAAGAAACACTTACTATGAGGCATAAATGAGAAAGAAATTAAAGGGAACCTGCCAAGTTTAGTCAAATGACAAGGCCTTGGAAGATAATTATGAGCCATCGGATGGGCCATGAGGTAAAATTACCCTGGGCCTGGTGAAAATGTGATTCTGAATGTACTTGCCTGTGCAGATCACTCAGCCTCCTGAACACTATACCCCACCTGGTGTAACTTACAGCAACAGGGCTGGACAGTTTTCATGTGTGAACACTTTGTTTCCTATTCTGAGTATGAATCTGTTTGGGATTTAAATCAAATATGCATTTATAGCAGACACATTTGATATGTTTTCATGATTGTCAGCATACCAAAGATTGATTAAATTTGCCTATTCACCTTCAAAACACCCTACCTCTCAAATCCACCACCACCCATTTTGAGAGACTGAGATTTCCTTATACTGTGATCACAGAATTTCAGTGCTAGACACAAACTTGGAAGTCAATGTCCTTTAAAAATCACATATAAAATTAAATTATTTAAACTGCAAATATCTTCAGGGAAACTAGCAAAATTACAGTTCACCAACTTGGGGTCCTATGAAAAATCAGTCTCATAAAATTATCATTCTGCTTTTTTTTAGTCCATGGATTGAATTGTATAAAGAAGCCATCTAAAATTATAAGACTTCATTTTCCTTGACAAATATGGGTGGAGAACTGGCAATTTTGAGCACAAAAACTTGAAGGGCCTCTCCTGATTAAAAAGGACTCTGCCTATTAAAATCAGTGTTCTGGTCTACGTGAGACAGAAGCCATCTTTTGGGCCACAGAAATGGCTTGGTTAAGGTCTCCAAAAGACAGTAATGTCATATTTCAATTTCTGCTGCCAACTGGCAGTTTTTAAGTCAAGAGTGAAAATGAAGACTGTATGCACACAAAAAAAAATTCCTTCGTTTTTATTGAAAGCCCATTACCAAGGTGTTAGGCTATCTGATAAATGAGGATAGCTAAATGTCTCTAATAGGAACACATATTACAAGGACCAATCGGCACCTAATGGGGCAGCAGGGGGACCAAGTCATATATAAGGGGCCGTGAGCTCCCGATAAAGGAAATCTCAATGATCTATAGAAAAAAAGTCCACTTTCCACTCACATCTATTCAGGAAACATCGACAACAGAGCCAAGGAGAAACAGGGCCCTCAAAATACACCGTGACTAAGTTGTGGAAGAAACAAACACTCAGAACTTTGGGCATTTGCTCTCTCCTGGTAAAATCTGAGGACTGTTGGCCACTTTTATCTTCAGGTCACAGTCTCTACTTCTTGGTCTTCCTTTCTTCTATAAACGAAGCAATAACTTTAATTTGCCACTAACTTCTAAAGCAGTAGTCTGCTTTCCTGCCTCTGGTTCCAAAACTAGACTCCATGTGACTCTGGTTAAACTCAACCCAAGAAGGTGCTCCGTTCATTTCCTCCTATTATGTCACCACCACCATGAACAAATCCATCTGGCCCTCGTCCAAATGAACTTACCCCTGAAATGAGGTGGAAATTTCCATATAGTGAGAATGTTTTCCTGCAATAACCTTTTATAGGTTGCATGCAATTTATGCAACATTCTTTGCTGCTCGATAACATGTAACTGGCAAACTCAATTCGCTGAATCTTGACTCACTCCAAATCTTCACCTGCAGACATGTTTCTGGATTACAAAACTTTCTTTCGGAAGAGGTCCAAAATACAAAGAAGCTTGGGGGATTAGCTTCTTAACGGTATTCCTGACGGGCATAAAAGCACCCAGAGAAACAGTGCTTTAGCCCTTTAAAGCAACAGTACTGTGCATCTGGCCCCCGACTTGTGTTTCCAGCTTTGTCTTTTTCTATGATGAATTAAGTGTTGCTCTCAAAACTATTACATTCATTAGTGCCTACAATATTATTTGGAAAATGTGAAGATGAGAATTTGAGAAAACTACTGCCATTTATTTATTTATTTGTGCACTGTGAAGAGGGTGCTTGTCCCTAATCTGTCCCAGACTAAAACACGTAGTCTTCAATCTGAAAACCTTGCCTGTAAGGAACTTTTTTCTCTAACTTTCTCTGTCAGTCCTCTTCCTTAAAACAAGAAGCACAAGCATGCATATCTGTAAAACCACCAATTCTTGGGCACCTTATTTTCACATAGTGCTAGAATTAGAAAATATATTATTTTCTATTGAAAATAAAAATATCGCGTATTATTAATTATTCTGCCTACTTCCAAATGGCCTTGGGGTGACTCGTTATTTAAAATAATAGGAAGTAAGGGATCCTCTTAGCAGGGTCCCGGTTTACCATAGCTGAGCATTAAGTTTAGCTCTGGGCTTTCCAGAGCCAAGGTAAGAATGACATACTATGAATAATATAGTTCCCACAATCTGGTGAAAGAATCATAGTTGTTTCTCAAGTTAGGCAAACTTTTTCCTGGCACTAACTTCTGAGAGGAATTGAATCATGGAAATTCTTACATAAGAAACACTGGACAATCTACACTTCTAGGTGCAGCATCTTCACTGAGAGAAAGCAATAAACTCTTGCCCTGTGGAGCAGAGAAGGTAAAAAGTCGACAAGAGATAACAGAAGTGTCTAGTCTGGGTTTCTATCATGGCTGAAACTGCATTATCTGAACTTAACATCCGCCTAGACTCTGGGACCCCAATTAAGAAAAGAAAAATAAAGGAATCTTAAGCAAATTATGCAAACAAAAACCAACAACAACTAGTTTTTATTGTTGAAGAGTAAGTTCTTTAAATATTCTGTAAAATTTTGCTGGTAGACAACTATCTTAAAAATAGTTTATATAAGCCCTGGCTGGTGTTTTCAGTGGTTAGAGCGTTGGCCCGTTCACTGAAGGGTCACAGGCTGGATTCCCAGTCAAGGACACCTACCTAGGTTGCAGGCTCAATCCCTGCCCCTGGGCAGGGCATGTGTGGGAGGCAACCAATCCATGTGTCTCTCTCACGTCAATGTTTCCCTCCCTCCCTCCCTCCCTCCTTCCCTTCCTTCTTTCCTATCTCCTTCCCTCTCTCCCTCCCATCCTTGCTAAAAATCAATGGAAAAAATATCCTCAGGTGAGGACTTATATAAGCGCCTCTTTAATTTCCTAGAGTGTCATGAAAACAAAAGTTTGATATTAATGAATTCAAAACCCTCCACTACCTTCAGATATACGATAAGAAAAGATCATAGTTATGGAAAAACCATGGGCTCTCAATTCCTAGTGACTGTGTATAAATTCCACTTGCTCCATGATTAGTTACTAAATAATTTTAGGCAAGTCATTTAACCTCTCCAAAATTTAGTTTCCGTGACGATAATACTATCACATGGGGATATTATGACTCTTATATGATTGTTATTACAATGCAAGTGAAGGTCTCTACTATAATGCCAACATATAATAGTGCTCAATAAATATTTATTCCCTCCCCTTCACATTTATATTCCTGCAAAAGAATTTTCTCCCAGTTCAAAAAGACCACTTTTCCCAATTTGCCAATTACATAGCTTTCCTATGCTTTTTGTTTTAAAAATATATATATATATATATGAGAATCAAAACACTGAGGCACTGGCATAAGGATAGACATATAGATCAATGGAATAAAATTGAAAGTCCAGAAATAAACTCTCACATTTATGGTCAACTGATATTGAACAAGAGTGCCAAGACATTTCAATGCAGAAATTCCTTTTCAATAAATGGGACGAGTGGACATGCACATGCACATGCAAAAGAATGAATAAAACCCCTACCTCACACCATACAAAAATATTAGCTCAAAATGGATCATTGACCTAAATGTAAAAGCTAAATTATACAACTCCTAGAAGAACATATCGAAGTAAATCTTCATGATCTTGGGTTAGGCAATAATTTCTTAGGTATGACATCAAAATCACAAGTAACAAAAAACCACACCCATAAATTGTACTTCATAAAAACTAAAAACTTTTGTGTGACAAGAAGATACCATTCATGTGGGGAAAGGGAAAACCATAGAATGGATGTAAGTATTTGCAAAACATGTATCTGACAAGGGAAGTCAATAATGAAAAGACAACCCAAAAATGGGCAAAGAATCTTAAGAGATAATTTTTTCAAATAATTATACGAATGTTCAGTAAGTACCTGAAAAGATGTTCAACATCATATTTAACAGGGGAATGCAAATGAAAACCACACTATTTGTACTGGTATGAAAAAGATAAAGAAGACAGGTAATAACATGTGTTGATAAGAATGTGGAGAAATTGAAATCTTCATACATTGCTTATAGGATTGTAAGTGGTGCAGCAACTTTGAGAAACAGTTGATATCTCCTTAAAAAGTGAAACATAGAAATATCATGTGTCCCAGACATTCCTCTCTTGATATATGCTGAAGAGAAATAAAAACTTGTCTACAGAAAAACCTACAGAAATGTTCAAGCAGTATTCTTCATAATAGACAAAGTTAAAAGCCAGATACCTGTCAACTGATGAAGGAACAAGCAAAAAGCTATCTATACATTTATTTTATTATTCATATACATCAATTTCATTTTCAGCCATAAAAATAAAGTCCTAATTCATGCTGCAATCCAGATGAACTTTCAAAACGTTATGTTAAATAAAAGAAGCCAGTAGCAAAGGCTATATATTGTATGATTCCATTTATAAAAATGTCTCAAATATGCAAATCTATAGAGACAGAAAATAGATTACCAGTTGCCTAGGGCTAGAGAGGAGGTTGGGGGTAGAGGGAAGTGAGAAGTGTTTGAAATGGGTATGACTTCTTTTGGGGAGGGCACAAAAATGTCCTAAAATTAGATTGTGGTGATGGTTGCTCAACTCTTAATATACTAAAAACAACTGAACTATATACTTGAAATGAGTAGATTTTATGACGTGTGAAAAATATCTTAATTCTAAAAAGAAATTAAGACAAAAAATGCTAGGAGAAATGGTTGTGCTATCAACAACCAGGAATAATTGCAGTAAACATTTGCTGTGTGTAAGAGGGATGCAACAATGACTAAGCATGGACTCCATCCTCAAAGAATCTAAAATCCAGTAGATGAATGTAGTTCAATGAAGAGCAATGCATATTTTAATTGCCAATGGGACCAGAATTAAATAAATAGCTGTGATATATAGTATTCATCTAATACACTGTACTAAGGTTAGGGACATAAAGTGTGTCTGTCCCAGTCCTCTACAGGCACCCAGGCTTTGGGAATGAAAGAGAAGGATCTAGGTAAAAGCACTGTGCTAAAGATAAGAGCAGGTGCCACTGGAGCCCATCGGCACTGAAAACAAGCAGTGGAAGGAGATGTTAGAGAAGGTTCTCTGGGAGTTAGTTATGACATTGTTTCAAGGATACGTAGAAATTCACAAGGTGCAAGGTAGGGTACAGTCCACCCAGACAAAGGAGACTGCACACACAAAGGCCCCCATAGCAACCGAGAGCTCATGATGGAACACAGAGAGAGGAAAATTGAGAGGTGAGAAGAAATGACTTGGGGAGGAAGGGTAGGTATTAGTGGTACCCCGCAAAGTCCTATGAAGTTCCATCTGAGATCCCCAAGGAGCCATTGAAGGTTTTAAATCTCAGAAATGGCCAGATCTTGTTTTAGAAAGATTGCTCTGCTTGCTACATAAGGAGATGGATTCAGTGAGAGCAAGAGCAGGAGTGGAGAGATCTGTCTTCCAGGAGCATGGGGATGAGGACCTAGGTCACTGGTGGTGGTGGGCTTGCGGTACTGACTGGCTGGTCAGTGAAGAAAAGAAGGTTAAGGGTGACCCCCAGTTTTCTAGGCTGGGTAATGCTTGGCAGGATGTGCCAGCCAGAGAGGCAGTGAACATGGGACAAGCGGCCAGATTCCTGTGGGGCATGGTGAGTGTGACTATCCCTCAAAGACTAGAAAAGGCATAGGCCACAGATATGCAAAACTGGAGCACCAAACCCCACTCCCCAAATTTTAAAGACCAGTGTCAAAACCTTCCTTTTGGCACCAGATTGTGGAGGTGGGCCCGGGTGTACCTTTTTTGGTACCCAAGCCAAGGACAGGCCTGCAGGCACTAGAAGATGCCAACTTCTGTCTCAATCACTTGAATTACACCAACAGTAGATAGTGCTGATAAATATTGCTGTACTAAATGCTTTCCAGCCAAATGGAAAATGTCAGCTTGAATAGGCTGTGGGAAAGACTCTCCCAGCAGATTTAATGACCCAGGTTCTGATGGAGGCTGGGAGACTGTAGAAGTTTATCCAGGTTGGGTTGAATAAAATATCATTGTCACTTATTATGGGGACATGTGAAATGCGCCCGTGATCTAAATCAGTATCCTTTGTGGGTATCACCTCATCAGCTAATTCAACAACTTAATAACAAGTTAAAGGCAATGTTCCGTCTCCTGAGTTACTCTTTTGCAGTTCTACAAAATACTACCTTGGAAATCTTTATAACTTTGTAAACCAGATAAGGCCTTCAAATTCTAATGGGATTATTGATTTTCAAGTCAAAATAAAGTTTCAGTGCAACTCTTAATGCATTTATTGACTGGGATCAAAATTAAAATGGAGAAAATAATCGATAACACATCCTAAAAATAAAGTTAACATCAGAAACTATCTCTCTGACTTCCAAAGTGGGATTTTATCTGTCAGTGCAGAGTTCCCCGAGAAACCTGAACTCTCTTTGACCTGATAGAAAGCAGCCACTTCAGCATAGGATGAAAGACAATATGATGATATTCGTGTTCAAAAATAAACAATTCTTTAAAGTGCATTTTAACCTCAGAGACCTCAAAAGAAAAAAGCAACTACCACGTCTACTGATAACGCAAAAGGAATTCAGGAGAAACATTTCAAGCTTACAAAACAAATTTTTAAATCTTTCTTATTCTTTGTCTGAAACTGGCTGTGGTCCAGAAGCATAGCTTCTCTTTCTCTCAGCCCAGAACACTTCCCAAAGCTTCCAAGCTCGTGACATCGTAAGCAAAGGAAAGTTGCCAATGCCTGAAGGTAGCAATGCCAACAACCTGCTAACATTGTAGTGTGAGAGATTGTTTGTGCATTTACTATGTTTTTCAAGGAGCTAGCTTATGAAATCACAATGAGAAAATATATTCATTTCTCTCACTTCTCAACATTGCAAAATGAAGCCCTTTAATAATGCTTGTTCATATGCATAAATTGAATTTTATGACTTCACAGTTTTATTATACTTTTAAAACCCTGAATCTCATGAGTCTTCATGGAAATTATTAGCAATAGTTTATAGCATTTTGCAAAGTATAAACTGCAGCTGTGATAGTTCAATTATTATCACAGGCCATTTCAGGTAGTGATTCAGTGAGAGAACCAAACATTGGTTTCTTATCTCAGTTTATTGTCCAAGCCTTAGGCAGGACTATGATTTAATTGTTGGCCATTTTTTTTCTAATAAAGTAATCTAAGCAAACATTCTGCATGGCAGTTGGATGGTAAGGAAATGCTTTTAAAAGGTTCATTTCCAGGTTTCATTTTATTTATATCTTGAGAGAACTTACATTAGCATATATTCCCCTTTGAGATAAATTCATGATGAAATAATTTGCAGAGTGGGAGGTTCTCTGATACTCTTCAGTCAAAATCTCATGATCAATTTATAGAAAACTCCCAAGTGGAAGGGTAAGTTGGACCCTTACCTCACACCATATAGAAAATTAATTCAAAATGGGTTAAAGCTGTAATGGTAAGAGCTAAAACTATAAAACTCTTAGAAGAAAACATGGGAATAAGTCTTCATAAGCTTGGATTTGGAAATAGATTCTTAGATATGGTACCCTAAAGAAACAAAAAAAATAGATAAATTACACTTCATCAAAATGTAAAACTTTTGTGATCAAAAGACACTATCAAGAAAGTAAAAAAGATAGCCCAGCAAGCACCAGAACACAGATTTCTCAGGACAAGGCCGAGGTCAAGGCTGAGGTACCTGTGTCATTGAGCCACTGGCACAGTAGGTGCTCAGAAATCCTTGTTGAACTATTCTGAATGGGGAAAAATGTACCCCAGTGGAATTTTTTTTCTTGACTTAAAAAATTAAAAAATCCTTAAAAAAAACAAAACCCTGCAAGTTCACTTAGTTTATCATTTTATGCATCTTCCCATATCACTGAGATCATACTGTAGACAGCCTTTTAGCTTTCTTTCTTTTTCCACTCAACACCTTGAGCTGAGCATTTCCTCATGTCAGTAAAAATTCTGTCTGCTCCAATTTTACATCCTGCACTCTAAGCAAGGCCTGTTTCTACACTTGCTAGTGACCAACCCAGAGTGCCCACTCCACTGGGAATCCTCAGGGTTTCAGACATCTCTGTTAAGACCCCAAATACTTCAATAATCATTTTTCTAAAACACTTCAATTTCCTGTCACGCTGTGTATCCTGCATTGCCATTTAATGACGCCATTTAACAAGACTGAGAGGCCAACGTAGGCCAAGAAGAATAAGAGAGATCCAGGATTCCCGTGGGGAAGCACTAGGACCACTTGTCTATCTTCAAATCCAGCCATGCCATGAAATACTGTGACGTAAGACAAGTTATTTAATCAATCTGTACTGCAGTTTATCATAAGTAAAAGGGAGAAATGATAACAGTAATGTTACTTGTAGGACTGTTGCGAGTGGGCACATGCGGAATGCTTATAACAATGCTTGGGGCTGGGGGACTTGGGGAGATGTTGAAGGTACAAACTTGCAACCAGTAAGTCCTGCAGATCTAATGCACAGCGTAGTGATTATAGACAACAAGACTGCATTATAAACGTCTAAGTTGCTAAGAGACCAGATTTTAATTGTCCCCACAATAAAAAAGAAAAGATAATTATGTGAGTTGATAGAAGTGTTAGCTAACGCCATGGTGGTAATCATATTGCAATGTATACATGTATCAAATCAACAAGTACGCCTTAAAGATACACAATGCTATATGTCAATTATATCTCAATAAAAATAAAGAAAGAAAAGACACAATGCTTGACAGGTAATAAATGCTTAATACATGTTAGCTGGTATCATTATTATTAATTACAAGCAGACAGCCCTGGGTTGGAAGCCTCTATTTTCAACTTGCCTCCAATGTCAGCGGGCACCTTGCTTAACCTTTCAATGCTTTGGTTTTCTCCCCTCTAAAACTGGTATTATATGTGCTGGCCAGTGTGGCTCAGTTGGTTGAGTGTCGTCCCATGCACCAAAAGGTCACCGGTTCGATTCCTGGTCAGGGCACATTCCAGGTTATGGGCTCAATCTCCATTTGGTGTGTGTGTGTGTCGGGGAGGGGGGGGGGGGACCAATCATTATTTCTCTCATATCGATGTTCTCTCTCTCCCTCTTCCTTCCTTTCTCTCTAAAATCAATAAAAACATTTAAAAATAAAATCAGTATTATAAAACCTATCTCACATAGTTGTTAGACATTTAAAGGAGCTCAATGCAGAACAGCTAAGGCTTGCTCACCATGGCAGACAGGAACTGGTTGTTATGCCTCAGGCTCGTGGTATAAGCCCACCCCCAATACCACAGAGCAGGTGTCTAGCAAACCAAGTGGAGAGCTTTGGGGACAGAGGATTTTAAGGGCAGGAAGGGAGTCTCAGATGCTGGCATTTGGGTGGTTTCCTTCTTAGAGTCCAGAGATCACGGAGTATAGAGGCCTGAGGGTCCCCACTACCTGGAGACCCACCCATCTAGAAGAGAGGGACCCCCTAAGACAGCAGGCTGTTTGAGTTTTCTTAATTTGTTTCTAATCAAATGTTCCGGCTGGAGGACTTCTCCAGCTGTGGAAGGGTGGGACTGTTTCAGTGACTGTTATCAGGAAGATCTAGTTCCTCTGTTTAAAAAATATCTATCACTTGTGGAATCACAGAAATGGAAGGGCTTATGATGAAACAGGCACCCCAGGCCTGTTCCCAAACAGAAGGCTCCTTTGTCGAGTTTTCTTTGGGTCCTTTTCAAAGGCTCCTGCCTGGCTGGCCTGGCCCAGGCAAGTCCTCTCTCCGGTGGGAGAACAGGCAGTTCTCAATAGACAGGGTCCTGGCAGGCAGTCGGGCCCTCCCTGCCCTGTTTATGTGTGCTCAGCCATTTTAAAGGACCTACTACTTTGGGAATTAGGTAAGGGAATAAAAGGAACAATTAATATGTAAGTCTGATACTCAAGTAAGTCATGCATGACTAAAACATGACTCAAGAAGTTTATCTGTCTCTCTGAGGTTCACTCCCCTCCAAACTCTGGATTCCTCCTCCAACTCCATCTTGGAGCAGCCCCTTTTCTGCATTTCACCTTACTTCCAGCCCCCACCCAAGTCTAGGGTCTCTCCTCTAGAACCTTTGCATCTGTGGGGACACCAATTATTTGCCTGGGTCAGATGGCAGCCTCTCTCCAGTTGAAAGCTGTCTGCCCAAACCCTGAAATGCAGCTCGTAGCCCCTCTGCATCATCATGGTCTCTCACTGCACCTCTCCCCACTGCTGAGGACCCCATTCTCCACTCACCTGGACCCGACCTGCTCCTTGGCAATCCTGCCCTGCCCTCAGGCAGCTTGCCTTTGTTTATAGGCCCACACTGGCCCTGGATCCCAGTATTGGTTTTCTTCCCTCATCGCTCCATATCTATTTTTGGTCACACTTGTCCCTCCAGCCGGGGGCCAATAATTGGTAAATATTTACAAAGGTCACTGTGGGCAAGGCACTGTGCTAGTGGCCTGAGTGTAGAAGGTGGTAAGACTTGGCCTCGCAGTCTCAGAGCTCCCGAGCTAACATCTAAGGTGCGCGTGTCAGGTGCCATTGAGTGCACTCCTAATGGCAAGCAGAAGACTTCTTCCTTGGCATGGTCAGGGAAGGCTTCCCAGAAGAGGTGGGACTTGAATTGAGCTTGAAAGGATTAGGCAGGCCAGTGGCTCTCAATGCATTTAAAGAAAGATATGAGTTGGGCTCTCCGCTCTGAGATTTGATACCTAGGTCTGCAGTGGGGTATAGTCGCCAAATTCTTCTTTTTTCAAAGTGTCATGGGTGACTGAGGCAGGGGGTCAGGGTTGAGCCAGGCCAGAAGTCTTCATCACTGCTGAGAATAAGAAGAAACTGCCTTTAATCTAACAATGATGTCAAGAATGACCTGCAGGAGGATGTAATAAAATGAAAGCTCCGAATAATGCAATCCTCCTCTTTGAGGTTGGTGTCAAACTGGGTTGCACCTTAGCCCTAGTATTACCTCTCTCTCTGATACCTGTGCCAGGCTGTGAGCACCCTGAGAGCAGGTACAGTGTTGTCGCCACTTCTATGGTTGTCACCATCTCTCCCCCAGGATCAAGCACTGTGCCTGGCTCACAGTGGGCACTCACTGAGCATTTGATTAGAGAAAGGATGGATGGATTTGATTACCTACTGCCTGAGAGTATTGCATAGCTTATTTTTTATTTATGAAAGTAAAGAAGTAGCCAAAGAGAAAACCACCAGCACCACCGATCTCCCCACATAATCTACAGCTTGGCAAGTGAAGAAGAACCTTGGATCACAGTGAAGAGCTCTGAGGAGGCAATCGCTGGAGCGTGTGGACTTGGAAAAGGACCATAGTGTTCAGGCAGACCCTGAGTTCAGCCTGTACAAGATTAGAGCAATAAATTGAGTGTATTTATCATTCAAATGAACAACAAATGGGAATCTGAGATAAGCTGACATTGAAATTCACTTAAACTTTGTACTTACAGCATGAACACTTTGCAAATGGCCTGAGGGTTATAGGTCTTTCAAACTCTTCACGTTGCTCTAAGATGTGGTGGGCCTGGAATACCACACTGGTGTGTGGACTGTGCCAAAAGGCAAAGCATGGTGGAGACACTGGGAAGGAGATGATTACCTTCTTTCTCTCTGGCTGCAGGCTTCAGAGAACCAACTATTTATCAAAATGGAAAAAAAATCTAAAAGGAAATTTTCTGAAAAGCAAAAGTGAAACAATATATAACATTTGAAAAAATAAAAATGATGAAGGACAAGCAAAAGAAAAGGAAGCACAAATACAAATAAGGATTCTAGGATCTTATGGGCATAAGAGGAGGACTCTGAAGCTCTCTGCAAAAATAGTAAAAACATAACCATGGAGCAGAGTCTTTGGGAAGTCTTGGTATTTAAACATATATCATTTTCAAGTCTTGTAGGCACAGCATGGTGTTTTATGTTTTACAGTGTGACACAGTCCAGATTTCCCATGACTCCCACCTCTCAAAGACGAATACACACTCCAAATAGGCACAAGCCAATTTTAAATACAACTTAGAAAGCTGTACCTGGATTACATGGCCATAGCCAACTCTGTCACCCCCACCCCCATCAAAGTCCTTCTTCTCACCAACTCCAGACAGTAGCCCAACTAAATGCCCGGATGAGAAGCCTGGATAATAAATTTCCTCTGTTCCTTCCTCACCCCTTCCTTCATCGCCTAGATTTTAATCTTGCACATGAGTCCTTTCTGTTTTTAACTTCCATTTCCACCATTCATAGGACATTGGCTTTTACCTCAGGCAATTTATTTTTCATACAAACTTGACAAATATAATAAGACACCAGCATCATCAGTCTCTAAAGAACTTGAACCAGCCTAGAAAGTCCCTCCAGAATTTCTACAAAAATCTCTTTTGGTTCTACCATAAGTAAACAACATTAATTTTTTTGTCTTGTTTAAATACAGGAGTGTTACTTTCTTTTTTAAAAATATATTTTTATTGATATTAGAGAGGAAGGGAGAGGGAGAGAGAAATAGAAACATCAATGATGAGAGAGAGATCATTGATCGGCTGCCTCCTGCATGCCCCCTACTGGGGATCAAGCCCGCAACCTGGGCATGTGCCCTTGACTAGAATGGAACCCAGGATCCTTCAGTCCACAGGCCGATGCTCTATCCACTGAGCCAAACTGGCTAGGGCCAGGTGTATTACTTTCTAATCCTCTTCATTCCCATTACATTTAGGTATCTTTTAAATGAAATATTCTTTCTGAGAATTGACCCTGACATATAGACAGGGCCTGGTGAAATGTCGTATCAGGGCCAAGGCACCTTATCCAGCTGTCTTTTGTCAGTGGGCACCAGGCCTTCAGTCTATCCCAACATGGACTTCCTGTTAATATTTCCAAGGTAGACTCCTCAGTGTCTGTTCAAACTCTTGACAATCCAAATGGCATTGGCTTTGCTTCTCTAAGGCGAGAAGGCTTGAACTATGCCTTTCCATCCCTGTTCAAATAGCTGAGAACAGACAGAGCTGGGAGGGGAGGCAAATTCTCTGAGGGGAGATGAGTGGGGAGGAAGCAATTGGCATTTTTTTTAATAATTCACTACAGTTCCCCACTCTATCATAATCCACCTAGGTAACAAGTAAATTCTTGCTTCCTTTCACCTTAGGCCAGTGATAGCGAACCTTTTGAGCTCGGCGTGTCAGCATTTTGAAAAACCCTAACTTAACTCTGGTGCCATGTCACATACAGAAATTTTTTGATATTTGCAACCATAGTAAAACAAAGACATATTTTTGATATTTATTTTATATATTTAAATGCCATTTAACAAAGAAAAATCAACCAAAAAAATGAGTTCGCGTGTCACCTCTGACACGAGTGTCATAGGTTCGCCATCACTGCCTTAGGCTCTTAACCTTAATATTTAGTGCAGTTATCTACCAAACTAGTTCTCAAAAAGATTCTTAGAGTCTGATTTTCCAACCTCTGGTTATCCTATATAATAGAAGGCTAATATGCAAATCGATGGAACAACCGGTCACTATGATGCGCACTGACCACCAGGGGGCAGACGCTCAATGCAGGATCTGCCCCCTGTGTCAGTGTGCTTCCACAGGGAAAGCTGCGCTCAGCCAGAAGCTTTGAGCTCACGCAGCGCTAAGGATGTCCGACTGCGCTTAGCTCCCTCAGGCGGGCCTAAGCCGCCAGTCGGACATCCTCTGAGGGCTCCCGGACTGCGAGAGGGCACAGGCCGGGCTGACAGAGCCTCTCCCCCCAGTGCATGAATCTCCAGTTTATTCTATAAAAAGATGAACTCTGGGCACACCTCTGGGGTTAAGTTCTTTCAGGTTTACACAGAGCAAAGAATCTTGGGATAAAGACAGAGCAAGTCCTATGTGTAGTGACTTCTGATGTAACCACTTAGAACTGCCCCAGGAAAGTATTCCACGTGCTGAGGTTTCTGATGTCCCCCTTTGGGACTCCTTTCCCATCTCCTGACAAGTTATTATAGGGACTTCCATTTGCACAGTTCTTTACAGTAGACCAACATTTTGACACGGATGATCTCATCTCATGCTCACAGACACTCTGAGAAGGACATCATCACCACTGTCATCCCATTTTACAGTTCAAGATGCTGGGGCTCATTCAACTGATCTTATAGAGAAAATACTATGTGCCCAGTGGAGCTACAACTGTGAACAATACACAGTTCCTACCCTCAGTTAGTCCAATAGAGAACACTAACCACAAACAGGAAGTAGCAACACAGCCCTAAACTGTGAGGGCCCATAGAAGGCAAAATGTCCAAGAATGGAAAAGCTTTCTGCAAGAAGTGTTACCTGGTGTTTATAGGACCAGGTTAGAAAGGTAACAAGAGCTACAGGAAGAACGTTCTAGGCCCACGGGTCATTCTTATTTGACCTCTTAAAGAGATGTATCAATTCAAATGAATTTCTAATGGTGGGATTTCAGACCTATAACAAAGCCAAAAGAGGTCCTTGGCAGGCAACGTGTGGGCGGTTGGGCTCAGGCATAATCTGTAGTCCCCGGGATGGATGTGCCTCCTTCTGGGGAGCCCAGACCAGCCTCCAGGGCACTTCTGAGCAGGCCTGTCTGAAAACAGTGGCCTTCTCTCTAGAGGCAGAGCCCAGAGTAACTCCCTGAGTCTTCTCCTCCATAGGAAAGTATACACATAGGTCACATGTCCCGGTAGAGGGCAGCCCTTCCAGGAGTGACAACCAGGAAGGTAATGTGAGAGCTTTCAACCACAGTCATGTGGTCTCCTAAACTCAAGCACCCAGAAGTGCCACCATCCATTGTTTGTGGTCGCAGGTTTAACCCAGAACAACTTTTCCTACATCTTCAATCTCTCTGGAAAAGAAGTAGAGTCTTAATCCTCCCCCAAACAGGGCGCAAAGGTGGCCAATCCCCCAAAGCAGCAAATCAATCTCCAGGATTTTGCCCCAAGAGACTAGCCCAATATCTCCAGGGTTGTCAGGCATTATCACCACAGCACATCTTTGATTTTTCTCTCAGTTGGACACAACAGAAAATTTTAATTATTTTGAGGAAAAATAAAACATCACTTTCAGCACTGCGGGCCCTCCCTTAAAAAACATTTGGGATAGCAAAATGGGTGAGATAAGTGTAAAATAACTTTAAAAGACGCCATTCCTAGAAATAGTACAGAACTGCTTCCTTGTGTGGCCTGTGTGGTGGCCAGGGGTCTGCAGGCTGTCCTGGATCCAGGCCCAGGAAGTGACTCAGCCGTGGCAAGGGAGCCACGTTGTTAAGGAACACCCTGGCGCTGGACTGGGCAATGGCACATATTCGATGATGATATAAATTCTGGTCTTGTGCACATGTTGTTTTACAAACTCCAGGCATGAGCTCATTTGGCCTGAATGTTTCCTCTGAGGGTTTCTTACAAACAGTTATCTGAATTGAGTTAGACCAGGGGAAAGGCATTTGGGGGATTATCTGATGGTACATGTGGACAATTAAACATTTCTCAGGCAGGTCAAAAACCAAAGGTTTTCTAGAGGGTCCATCAAGGAGGAGCCACAGACCTCTAATCATATCACCTTTTTCTACTACTTTATGGAGAAGAACTAAAATGCTTTCTCCAAATCATGGGCAGGCAGATACAGCAGCTACTGCTCTTCCTTCAGGCAGCATTTATTTGATTAGATGGGTGGATGTTTTTGTTTGTTTTGGGTTTTGTTTGGTTGTTTTAGACTATTTTTTTTTAAAAAAAGAAGAGCCTCCAATACTACTGATCTTTATTTTTTTAGGTTTAAATTTAGTTTGTTTATGTTTTAGGTTTAAATCTTATTTATTTATTGTTGCTCATTGTTTTGTTTGTTTGTTTTGATGGCTTACCTGTATTTTATTGGCTTTCTTAGATTGCTCCTAGTTTTAAGTAGGATTTTCTATCACAAGTGAGGTGTCACAAGTAACATTAGCTTGCAATGTGCAGCACTGCATCTTCCCAGAAGAGAATGGCTGGACTGACCACATCACCATTGCAGGGCTTCTGACCACTTGCCTCAGAATCACACTGGACACCCAGTTAAACCGGAGTTTCCTGGGCTCCACCCCAGAGAGCCTCATTCATTAGGTCTGGGTCCTGCCCAGGAGCCTGCAGGTGTTTCTGCGGCCACAGAACTACTGGTTGCCAAATAAAGTGGTCGTTTTCTCACTCTCTACCTCCTTTGCTTAATTCTGCTCAGAATTTTTTTTTTGTAGCATAACTTTTTTTGTAATACAGCTTTCTAAGATGATAGCACTCATCAGAAAGGTAGGATGTGTTTTGGCCTATTAACAGTGTGATCTACTTATTGAAGGGCAAGGAAAACCTGAAGTCTACTTAGTTATCAGTTTCTTGAGTAAAGAGAGAGAGGAGCAAGTGTTCGAAAGGCAGACGTGCAGGGCAGCGGCGGGCAGACAATGTCCAACAAGAGGGAGGCCTGAGAGGAGGCCGGGAAGGACAGGTTTTAGCTTTCCTTTCATCTGCAAAATGTTCCCCATCAACTTCGCCATGAAGAGTATTGCTTATGGGGAGAGACTCAGAAATCGAGTATTCTCCATTTAGGAGGAAGATAAGAGCAAATTTTATGAAGTTCAGAAAGTATGGCTAGAGAAAGAATGTGCACCCCAACATTCTGAACACTAAAAATGGGGAATACCCACTGAAGTTTGAAAAATGTTTTAGATGTATATAAAAGTAATACTAAATAACACAACTAGTAGTAGGCTTAAAGTACTTATTATCCTAAGAGATAGGCCATAAATAACTTTATTTAAATAAGTTATAAATATTAAGACATTAGGGATTGCAGACCTATATCAGGTTATTAAGGAAATTACTGATATTTGAAATGCATCCCCCAATTTTGAGGTTAATTTCCTTGAAGAACAATTGAGGTATTCCAGCTATTTTCCTTGGGATCATAGACCAAAATAGGATGTTTCATGTCCTTAGTTGTCTGGGGGTAGACATCTGTTAATTTGACAGCAGCCATATAACTGGGCCTGAATTTCATTTTTCTCCTGCGTACCAGCTGTGAAATGTTGGGTAAGTTATTTTACCTCCCTGGGCCTCAGTTTTCTCATCTGTAAAATTATATATACAGGGTGTCTCAAAAATGTATATAATTATTTGAATAATTATAATTATAAAATGTATACACAATTTGAAAGCAGTGTTTATTAAAATACACTTCATTTTCTTTTTTAAAATATGTTTTTATTGATTTTTATTGATTTTTAGAGAGAGAGAGGGAGAGAGTAACATCCATCAGCTGCCTCCTGCATGTCCCCTACTGGGATTGAGCTCGCAAACAGGGCATGTGCCCTGACTGGGAATTGAACCTATGACTTCTTGGTGCATAGGATGATGCTAAACCAACTGAGCCACACCAGCCAGGGCAAAAATACATTTCATTTTCAAAATGTAATAGAATCTATAGGTATCCCCTATTAAAATGTGTATGTATTTTTGGGACACCCTATATATGTAGTACTTATTACAGAATTATCATGAGAATGAAATATGACCATGTTTGTGAGAGTGACTATCATAAGGTGGGTGTTTCTGAATCATGACATTTCGTGAGTTGTGAGTAAACCATGTGTTCTGTATGTCTGTCCACACGTAGTAATTTCAGTCTACACAGTAATATCAGAATGTTCACACTAAAAATCCATGGAAGAAATAATGAGTGAAAACATTTATCCGCTAGCAAATTAAAAATACAACTTAATTCACTTATTTCTGAGTTTTTAAAAAATTATGATAAGTGCTCTGACATTCTTTAGTAGAAAATTAAATAGGAAATGCTAAGTGCCTACATATGAGAGCCCACATCAGCTACATAAGGCTGAGGGGCAGGTGTGTCAAAGCCTGCCTTCTCTCCCTCCGCTTCCTGTTGGGTAGTGGAGGTGAAATTAGACTTCCTCCACCAGGGAGGACCAAACCCTGGAGACGGAGGTCTGAGGAAGAATGTGACTTAGGAGCGCAGGCTCACTGCTGGCGCTGCTCATAAATTATGGAAGGTACAATTCATTCTCTCCCATGCTGAGCACTCATAACCTTCTGTTCCCAAATGCAGTTGTGGACTTTGTGTTCTGTTCTCCCCACATGGTTCCAATGGAGACTTAAATAATTTCCATTTCTATTAAAACGTTCCTGGTGCTGTCAAAAATGCCATTGTGAAACAGCTCTTCTCATGCCATCAATAGGCTCCCCCAAAAGGATCTCAAGTGGTGTGTTCAAACTCATGTGTCATCCAAGTCAGCAACTGAAAGCAGATGTTTAGATGCTTTTACAGACAAACCGTTCTCCTATAGCTACTAAAGCACTGCGGTGCATCCAGCCGGTTAGCCTGCGGGAGGGCATGATGGCGCCATGTGGTCCTTTTTACACTGGAGGTACCATGAGTGCTGGTTTGAGTCATAAGCAGTAGCTCGGTCTCTTTGGTACCAGTTTCTTACATCTTCTATGTTAATAGCATTTTCTTGCAATTTCTCCCAACTTTCAGTTTATTGTTTACTATGTGAAGTTAGAAAAAAGAAAAAAAGTTAAAGGATACTGTTATCTAATAATTTCTAACTAAATCTTCTCTTATGAAAGTTTTCCTCTAAAATTTTATTGGTGGCAACTATTTCTGTAACACTGTCCAGTGTATAATGTTCAGTTTTTTCTTCAATCTGCATATCAAACCTGTGAGAGAGGCAGGACAAGGATTCTAACGCCTGTTTCACTGAGTAGAAAACTGAGGTCAGAAAGTTTATAGAGACTTGCTGGTTGTTCATTCCAAATAACTACAAATATCTTCTTTCAATGACAAAGCATCCTTTTCAGTTTCCTGTGGCTTTCTTCAATTGTAAATTATTGCCCCAAAGAAACCCCAGAGATGTAAAATTTATTATACATATTTTTATATGGTTAAACCCTGCTGCAACACACACTATTCCAGAGAAGGTCATTAGAATAAGAATAATTTATATTTATCATTTATGATGCACCAGGTTCTGCATTAAATACTTCATGTGTTTTGTCTCATTTAATCCTCACAACACCCCCAAGCAGGAGAAAGCGTTATCTCTACATGTCAAATGAGTGAAATAGGCTTGGAGAGACCTACTGACGTTCCCAGAGTTACATAGGCATTATTGACCCTAGTTGAACCTAGTAATGCACCCATCTCAACCGGACGCCAGTTTCGGCACTCTCAAGCAGTGCTTTATACAAAGCTAATTTTCTGTCCCTGCTGAGGGCACAAAATACATGTGTTTGTGTTTTGTTCTACAATGAATTGTCTTTGTTAAAAAACGTACATTGTACTGCATTGCTGGTGTGAGAGCAAAATGGTACAGTCACTTTGAGCAACAGTTGGTCAATTTCGTGTAAAGGTAAACATACACCTGGTCTATGAAACAGTCTTTCCACTCCAGGTATTTACTCAGGAGAAGTGAAAACATGTGTCTGCACCAAGACCTGATGGGAATACTCATAGCAGCGTTAGTCATACTAGTCCCAACCTGGGAACAACCCAGGTGTCTATGACTGGTGAATGGATAAACTGTGGTACATCCATAGGATGGAATACTAGTCAGCAATCGAAATAAAAACCTACTGAGAGATGCAACAGCGTTAGATAAATCTCAAGAGCATTATGCTCAAAGAAGCCAGACATAGAAAGCTACATCCAGTGTGATTCCATTCAAATGGGATTCTAGAAAATGTAAAACTAGAATGACAAAGCAAATCAGTTGTTGCCAGGGTGGGGGCTGGGGGGCTGGGAATGGCAGAGGGAAGTGACTGGAAAGGGTTTGGGGAGGTTGTGATAATGGAAGTACTCTGCCTTTATCGTGGCAGTGTCTCGTGAGTGTATACATTCATCAGAACTCATCCATCATTCTACTTAAAAGGTGAGTGTTACTGTATGTCAGTTATACCTCCGTTAGTCTGACTCAAAAACAAATCAAGTGTTAAAAATAGGCCTCGGCTCCTGTCCTGCTGCTTTCCAAAAGCATTGGAGTGTGAGCTGTTGTCAGGCCAGGGTAACATCATGGTTGTCACAGAGCTTTTGTTCACTCAGAGAGTAGTAACTACCTCTCAACTCCCCTCATCCCTTTGGAAAACACTGTAACTCTCTTTATTTCTTCTCAAATATTCCACCCACTCAGGGAACAGCCAGGGCTGCTGTTGAACTCCCTCTTGCCTTTTTGTTCTACTCGGGCCTAATGCGGATGCGCCCACCCACATCACGGAGGACAATCTGCCTTCTTCCAAGTCCATTACCCAACACCACCCTCCCAGGAACAGCCAGAATAATATTGGACCACATATCTGGGCACCATGGCCCAGCCAAGTGGATACATAAAATTAACCATCACTATCTTTATTCGGCTCTGTTTGTCCTACAGTTGGTAAAGAAAAGAAATAGAATTTCAGGCAGTGAACTCTCAAAACTGTCTTCCTGACTTGGGTGATGATAAGAATCTCTTGGAGACACTTATTAAAATGGCAGGTCCCTGGCCAGTGTGGCTCAGTGGTTGAGTGTCGACCTATGAACCAGGAGGTCACGGTTTGATTCCCAGTCAGGGTACCTGCCCTGGTTGCAGGCTCGATCTCCAGTGCGAGGTGTGCAGGAGGCAGTCTATCAATGATTCTCTTTCATCACTGATGTTTCTAACTCTTTCTCCCTCTCCCTTCTGCTCTGAATCAATTAAAAAGTATGTTAAAACACACACAAAAATTACCCAATAGGCTCCCTCCCCTGCAGATTCTGAGTTAAGGGGCCTGGGTGAGGTCCAGGGCCCTGTAGTTTAAATGAGCTCCCTATGGGATGATGATTAGGCAAATTTGGGCAACAGCACAGGAAAATAACCTACTTGCAGCCAAGGAACCAGACTAGCTGATGGGATTTACATGGGCATTTGCTCAATGTGAATCCTATCATTTGAAGCTGCTTTAATGGCACACAACAAAGTCTGTTTAAGAACCCTTTTATTAAGCAACTAGAGGCCCGGTGCACAAAAATTTGTGCACTCGGGGGGGGGAGGGGGGTCCCTCAGCCCGGCCTGTGCCCTCTCGCAGTCTGGGACCCCTTGGGAGATAACGACCTGCTGGCTTAGGCCTGCTCCCGGGTGGCAGAGGGCAGGCCCAATCCCTAGGTGCAGCCCCTGGTTGGGCTCAGAGCAGGGCCGATTGGGGAGTTGGGGCGCCGCCCCCTGTCATGCACAGAGCAGGGCGGATTAGGAGGTTGCAATGCCACCCTCAGTCACGCTCAGGGTAGGGCCGATTGGGGGGTTGGGGCACCGCCCCCTGTCACATTCAAGGCAGGGTCGATGGGGAGGTTGTGGCGCCACCCCCTGTCACGCACAGAGCAGGGCCAATCAGGGGGTTGGGGCACTGCCCCCTGTCACGCACAGAGCAGGGCCATCAGGGGGTTGGGGAGCTCCCCCCTATCAGGCACAGAGCAGGGCTGATCAGGGGGTTGGGGCGCCTTCCCCTGTCACACACAGAGCCACAGGGCGATCAGGGGGTTTGGGCGCTGCCCCCTGTCACGCTGATCCCGGTGCCGGGAGGCATATTACCCTTTTACTATATAGGATAGAGGCCTGGTGCATGGGTAGGGGCTGGCTGGTTCGCCCTGAAGGGTGTCCTGAATCAGGGTGGGGGTCCTGCTTGGGTGCCTGGCCAGCCTGGATGAGGGGATGATGGCTGTTTGCAGCTGGTCACACACCCTTCAGGGTGGGGGTCCCCACTGGGGTGCCTGGCCAGTCTGGGTGAGGGGCTGAGGGCTGTTTTCAGGCTGGTGGGTGACTGAAGCTCCCAACCGCTCCTTTTTTTTTTTTTTTTTTTTTTTTTTTTTTTTATTCTGGGCCAAGGCCTCTGCTGCTGAAAGCAGGTATCTGGTTTGTTTCGGTTCTATAATCAAAACACTGTATCATCTCCAGCTCTGAGATCCCGGCCGGCTGAAAGCTGGTTTCTGGGGTTTTGTTTAGCTTCTATATTTGTTACAATGTTTCAAACTGCCAGCTCAGAGGCCGGCAAGGCAGGTGGGGAACGTTGGAGTCCTCCTTCACTGAAGCAAGCAAGCCTCATGTTCGCTTCCAGCTGCCTGGCTGCCGGCCGCCATCTTGGCTTGCAGTTAATTTGCATATCGCCCTGATTAGCCAATGGGAAGGGTAGCGGTCGTACGCTAATTACCATGTTTCTCTTTTATTAGATAGGATTAATCCTGCCCAGGACTCAGCTGGTCTCCTCCTGAAGGCACTCCTGAGTGTGCTGTAGCTTGAGAGCCTGATCTGCCAGATGTTCCCAGCTTATCCAGGGCCCACCATGGCCCTTCACGAAGATGGATTTGGGGACAATTAGAGCTGTTTTCTGGGTACCAGCTTCTAACCACACACTGAAGAGATCTAGTATCTGCCCCCCTCTGAGGACTGGACTAGTGGCCCTGCAGTGCCACAAGCAGGAAAAGAACTTAGAAACTGAAGGCAGAAGTACACCTCATACCTCTAAAACATGCACTGATCTTTTTTTGAAAGAAAGCTTTATCGTGGAGTGGAAAGGGCATCAGATAAATATCTTGAAATAGCTGAAGAGTGCTCAAGTGGAAGAGAGGTTTGGCTCTCAAGAAACAGAAATAGCCCCAGTGGGTGGAGGCTATAGAGAGGGGCTCTGTGGGCTTGACAAAAGAAGGAACGAATAGAAAAAACAAGGCGTTACAGCTAGCTAGACCGCTGTTCACCCGAGGCCCTGACACTCATAGCTGTGGGATCTTGGGCAAGCAGGTAATCTGAGTTTTCTGAATTGCAAAATGGGAATAACACTTCCAGGGCTGTGATGAGGATCCAATGAGATGTTTGTGAAGCTCTTAGCAGAGACCTGGGCCCATTTTTGGTGCCAAATAAGCTGTAGATGAAGGGCAAAGAGATTGCCTAAGGAGGAGCAAACAGCAGGGGTGCTCAAGTACAGCCCCAACCCTCCTTTTGAGGGCAGAGGGGACAATGGCGGGGATGGGGGGGGGGCTTTAAGAATGGCATGAGTGGTTGGATTGGACAACTTTTGAAGTCCTTTTCCCTCTGAGCTATTTTATGGCTCTTAGGAGAGGTAGAGAACACAGTTTTGTGTTTGTAAAACAATTCCTCCTTTGCTTTTAGTGAAAACATTTACTCTCTCTGGGCAGCCAACCCTTTGCCTTTGAGTATAAAAATCTGAGAGCTTATGATGTGGATTTCTACAGGGAAGTTGTGACATTACACAATGCTTACTCCTATCCCACCCTTAATACCAAAGCTGGGAATATGAATCACAAGACAAACTGACGGCAGAATACATTCCCCAACAGCAAGGAAAATAACTGAACCGGAGTCTTGCCGGGCATGCACACGGTGTAAAGAACACTGTGTTACATCCGGGACAATGAAGGAGGCAGTGTTTTCAGGGAGTCATAGGATGCTGGGATACCTATTAAAAATAGGAACTGGAACTTCAATTCCCCCTAGATGTGTCATAAGGGTGCCCAAATACTTGCAAGAGTTGGAATAAAGGTAAAGGGAAATGACTGTGATCTTCCTGTAACCTTGCTGGAAATGCATGTCAGGGATTTCAGTGAAACGTGGTACATTACATATGCATTTATATGCCTTCTGTCTGGAAGGGTGCTGTCAAGACACCATATATATCTTCCAAAGAATAGAAGACAACAGCCACTTGGAGGCATAAAACTATTGGAAGAAGTGGATGTGGGAGCAGTGACTGATACAGTAGAGCTGAGAAAGCTGAACTCTAAGTACTGCAGGTCTCTAAGTACTGCAGGTGAGTGAGAAGCAAGCCAGTTCATAGGACAGGACCCTGAAAAGTCTCAGCAATCGAAGTACCAGGTTAATTATGGAAATGAAAACTGAGGCCTAGTCAAAGTTGTATAAAGAGAATTAAAAATCCCATGTCTTTCCCCTCCCCACCTAGCAAGCATACCTTGTATGCTTCCCTTTCCCCAGTTTGGAAATTATCTGTTTATTCTCTGGAAAATTGGAACACCAGGAGCTCCCCATTCTAGGATATCAGAACACAGTAGATCTCAGGGGCGGATGGAAGGAAGATGCCCTATTCAAAATAGGGAAGCTGATTAAAAATCTATATACTAAATAGAGAACCCCAAGTCCCTTTCCCTCCTAGCTTTCAGAACAAAACAGCCAGCATTGTAGCACACAGAGAGAAGACTGGAGTTTTCTTCTTTGTAAGAAACTGAAAGATTCCAAAGAAAAGTTCTACAGATTCTGACCTTTTAAAAGGCCAGCTCACCTCTTGATCTCCCTAGTGCAGAGCCTACCATTTAAAAAGCCCTGCCTGTACCCATTTCAATGATCTTTATAATATCTCACTCTTAAATCTGACCAGACAACTAAGAATTGCCAGATATTTGAGGAAAATCTCCAACTTGTAACAAAACAAAACATATAAGAAAAAAAAATTAAGATAATACAGAGAGCAGAATTGAAAAAAGCAAACAACACAACCCAACACAAAAAACAACTCTAACAAGCTCAAAGAAATGGGAGAAGATATTTGGTCTATGAAACAAGAACTGGATACTATGAAGGAACAATTAGAGAATAGAAGAAATTACCTTGGATATTTAAGCCATAATGGATAAAATTAAAAATTCAATGGAAAGACTAGAAGACAAAAGATCTTCCAAAGAGTTGATGAAAAAAGATTAACAAACAGGCAATAGGAGAGAAAAAAATTAAAAAAAAAAAAAAGAGTCAATCCAGAGCGTTCTATAGCTGACTAATAGAGGTTCAAGAAAGAGAGAACAGAAAAAATATTGACTGAAGAAAATTATCAAATAGGTAATATAAGACATTTCTTCATTTATAATGGCATTGTTTTCCTGATTGAACATGCCCATTGTGTGCCCAACCTAATGAATAAAAAATGTTCACTAAGTCACATTATTTTAAATTACCATGGGAATTATATTGGGAATAAAGATCCTAAAAGTTTTCAGAGAGAGAAAAACTGTAGAGAAAAAAGTGAGACTTTCAGGAGTGGTAAGCAGAATGGCATCTGAGTTATCAACAGCAACACCGGGATCTAGAAGACAATAGAGCAGTGCCATCAAAATTATGGATCAAAGGGATGTCGAATTCTATACCCAAGCAAACTGTCAAGTATGAGATAGAATAATGACATTTTAAGACATCTGAGGTCTCAAAAACTTTCCAGTCTAAGGGCTCTAAGGAACTACTGAGAACATGCTCCACCAAAATGAGGGCGTAAAACAAGAATGAGAAAGAGCATTGACAAAACAAGATCCGTGCAGACCTGGAAGAAACTGCTCAGATCCCCTCTAGGAAATGATGTTACTCAACTGAAGGCAGCGTGGTCACCGCTGACCGCCTCTAGCTGGGAACTCCTTTGGGATATGCCTCAGCTTTTGAATAACCCTTGGTGATAGAAGACCTAGCGTTTCTACCATGATGGGCCCTCTCAAAAGAACACCGTGTGCTGGTACTCCCCGTGGGGCTGAGAGTCCTTGTCAGGTTTGCAACCCAGTCTGACAGCTCTCTTGTCTGACCCTGCTCCGCTCCGCCCTTCCCTGGCATAGGTATCACTCCTCAATAAATCTTTGCACTCTTAACTCTTAGTGTCTTCTCAAGGAATGCCACTGCTAAAACAGGAGAGAAGTAGAAGCTCAGGAGGATGGTTGTTCAGCAAGCCTGAGCCCGAGGAGTAACCAGCCCAGATTAGGACAGAAAGCCTTCTAGGGTATAAGGTAACCTCCAGGTTAAAACAAAAGAACAACAAAAATTGATTAGACAATCTGATAGACTTAAAGACGTGGGAAATTGTCTTGAGTGGAATTTTACAGTTCTGTGGGAGAGCCTAGAACAATTTCAGTGACAAGGATAACACCACTTAACAGGAAGGATACATCCTGAGAAATGCATTGTTCGGTGATTTCATCCTAGTGTGAGCATCATAGAGGGCGCTTACACAAACCTAGATGGCATAGCCTGCTACACACCTAGGCTATGGATACAGCCTACTGCTCCTGGGCTACAAGCCTGTGCAGCATGTTACTGTACAAAACAACATGAGATTAAAGCAAGTGCAAGAGAAAATGATACAAACAAGAGATGTAGTAAACATGGAATATATGAGGCTATTTACAACAAACTTCTTTTTTCATAAGGTGAAAAAGTAGACACTAAAATACAATAAAAAGTACAGTATAGTAAATGTTTAAATTTTTTTAAAAAATATATTTTATTGATTTTTTACAGAGAGGAAGGGAGAGGGATAGAGAGTTAGAAACATCGATGAGAGAGAAACATCAATCAGCTGCCTCCTGCACACTCCCCACTGGGGATGTGCCCGAAACCAAGATACATGCCTTTGACCGGAATCAAACCTGGGACCCTTGAGTCTGCAGGCTGATGCTCTATCCACTGAGCCAAACCAGTCAGGGCTAGTAAATGTTTAAACTAGTAACATTTATTTATTATCATTATAAAGCAGCATGTACTGTACATAATCGTACATACTATACTTTTATATGATTGGCCAGTTTGTTTACACCAACATCACCACAAACATGTGAGGAATGCATTGTGCCACAATGTTACAATGGCTATGATGCCACTAGGCGATGGGAATTTTTCAGCTCTGTTAAAATCTTATGGGACCACCGACATATATGCAGTTCATTATTGACCAAAACATCATTATACGGCAAATGACTGTATATACAAGACTAAGAAAAAGAAAATTCAAATAACTACAGATAAGACAGATAAGTTGTAAAAGGCAGAAATATAATCACTCTATACTACTTTGCTTGGCTGAGAACATCTATATATATAAAAAGCTAGTGTCTGTGAGGACTGTGATGACCAAACAACCGGTCACCATGAGGGCAGGTGGGCAGGGCGGCGAACGTGGCGGGGAGGCGGGTGGGTGGGCAGGGCTGTGAGCAGTGGAGGGCTACCACGTGCGATTTCGTGCACTGGGCCTCTAGTAAAATATAAAAACTAAATATCAATTTAATTTTTAAAAGTGATGCTACTCTATCGGAGGAAGTAGGGATGGTAGTGAAAGTTAAATCCCCATTCTACCATTGGTTAGAAAGTCAACAGATAATGTTGACGTGTCTAAAATCGTTATTTCTGTAATAGCAGTATACATATGGCAAATAGCAAAGAGTTGCAATGTGTGTCTCTGGGGAATGGGATGAAGTGGGAGGTGGAGGAGCACCGTTTTCCTTCAGAAGGCTTGTAATACAATTAGACTTTAACTTTGGCACATAGATAAAAAAATAAATGCATTTACAAAAAGAAAGAAAATTCAAAGGCAAGAAGTAGAAGCCTCATCAACCGGCAGAAAATACCAAGGGAAGAACAGTGGGAAGAGAATCAGCCTGAAATTTCCCTCGTCCCAGGGCAGTCTCCAGTGCAGTGTGAGGGCTGCAAGGTTAGTAAATGAGAGCCCATGATTAGTAAATCCTTCTCCTGGTTTATCAAAGCAGGAATTTTCTGACCTGTTCAGGGGATGTTATTGATCCTGGCTGGAATTTACTTATCAGAAGAAAAGAACAAAGAATTATTATTGACCAGCTGGCTAGGGAAAATGCAAATATGATAATAAAACAGAAAGAAGATACATCAAACTCGGTGACTTCTATCGTCAGAAAATGTGTTTAACCTGTGGCCCAGTGGTCCGTGTCTGTGATAAAGGTCAGCCAGGCAGACCTGGGCAGAGATTTAACAGCAGGTTGCAGAGGAGGAAAGTTCCAGCAGACCAGGATAAGGCAGAAACCCTGTGTTTGCTCCTCATGCTGATGAACAGATTGTCATAGGGAGATCAGAGGGATGCTTGCTCCAGATCAGGCCTGGTGGAGGGAGCCAGACACAGGGTACATAAACAGCCGCCAGACAGGGAGAAACCAGGGAGAGGCATCTGAAACTCGGGCTCTCAGAAGAAACAGACTACACAGTTGTGGGTGTTTTGATTTGGAAATTACCCTATTTTGAAGGGTGATTTGAGGAAAACCAAAGGAGATATTAGCACAAAAGTTAGGTTTTGTGTTGAATTTGGGGCGGGGGGTGGGGGAGGGGGGAGTATACAAGGCGATCACAGTTTTTCACTTACTTTTTTTCTTTTTGAAACTTTAACTTTCTTTTACCTTTGTTTAGTTTTGTGAATTTACTTATTGGTTCACAGAAAATTGCAAAGATAGAATAGAGAGGCCCCATGTACCTTTTACCCAGTTTTCCTCAATGGTTACATCTTAGGTAACTATAGTATAATATCAGAACCTTGAAAATTACATGGACACATATGTATGTGTAATTCTGTTTTATTCCATTTTTTCACACGCACAGATTCAGGAAACCACTGCCAAGACCAAGACACCAAATATCCCATTACCACAAAGGTCTCCTTCTTGCTACTTGTTTATAGTCTCACTCACCACCCCTCTCCCCACCCTCCCTCACCTCTTGCAATCGCTAATATGTTCTCCATCTCTATCATTTTGTTATTTTGAGAATATAATATAAAAGGACTCACACAATATGGGAACTTTTATGATTGGCTTTTTACACTCAGTATAAAGCCTTTGAATTTTATTTGAGTCTTCACGTGTATCAATAATTAATACAATAGCGTGTGTAACCAGTAACCTATTGAAGGAAGGACATTTTGGTGGTTTCCAATTTTTAGGTATTGCAAATAAAACTGCTATGAACATTGTGCCTAGGTTTTGTGTGAACAGAAATTAGCATTTCTTTGGGATGAATTCCCAGGAGAGCAATTGCTGAGCTGTACCATAAGAGTATGTTAGTTTTGTAAAACATCGCCATACTATTGTCCAGAATGGCTGTCCCATTTTACATTCCTACCAGCAATATATGAAAGGTTTAATATCTTCACATTCTCACCAGCAGTTGGTATTATTTTAGTTCTTTTTTTTTTTTTTTGAAAGATCAGGAACTTCCTGCTGCCTTCCCTTTTATCTCTTCAAATAAAAAAAAAAATTCAATATTCTATATAGTGTGTGGGTATACACACACGTATATGTAAATCTATTTAAAGTTGTCATAATAATTAAACAAACATGCAAACTAATTGAAAAATAAAATTTAAAAATCTTAAAAAATAATAAGACGAACATCTTAAACTACACAATTTAAAAACTAGAATATGACCCAAGCCAATTTCACCCTCTGCCTAAGAGAGTAACTCCTCTGAGAGAGTAACTGCACTCCCGGTAGTGTAAACCAGTTCTCTGGGGAGGGGCGGGGGGAGAGAAAGCTCTGATTTATAATGCTCGTCAATTTCTGTGGTGTACATTTCCCCACAGGACTGATTTCAAGCTACCAACCGGAAGTAACTGGAGCGTGGAGCTGGGACGAGATGTACAGAATCAACTCTTGCAAGACTGTGCAAGCCGGTTCCAGGTCCATTGATCCTGAATTTAGTATTTTTACCCAGCCTAGAGGTAGGCTGAAAAATAGACCCCCTAAAACACCCTAATCCCTGGAGCCTGTGAATGTTACTTTACATGGCAGAGCCTGCAGATCGGGTTAAGGTAAGGATCTTGAGATGTGGAGATTATCTTGGATCAATCCGGTGGGCCCTAAATGCAATCACAAGCGTCCTTTATGAAATGGAGGCAGGGAGAGGTTTGACTCTAGCAGAGGGGAAAGTAATGTGACCGGGAGGCAGACGTTGGGGCGATGTGGCCAAGGAATGTTGGCAGCCACAGGAAGCTTGGAAGAAGCAAAGGATGAATTCTTCCCCAGGGCCTCCGGAGGAAGCACGGCCCCGCCGACACACCTTGATTTTAGCCTCGTGACACTGATTTCTGGCTTTTGGCCTCCAGAACTGTGAAAGAATGATAATCTGCTATTTTAAGACACAAAGTCTGTGGTTATTTGTTACAGCAGCCACAGGAAATGCACACACATACACGGTGTTTCACACATATGTACTACGAAAATATCTATTTAGCTAGCTCATTTAGCTAGATTTTATCCTAATAAAATTGCTATGTTATTGTATACAGTATATAGATAATTACTTTTTTTGATGTGCTCAGGCTGGGTGGAATTCCTCGCCAGGCTCTGGAGAGAAAGGCTGCTGAATAACTCATAAATAGATTGTAGCATATATGTACACTGGGAATCGTTGTTTTTTTTTCACTCAACATCGTTTCTAATACAGCCATTTTCTTGCATAGCTGTAATTCATTTATTTTCACTTCTGGGTAACATTCCATTATGTACTTATCCATTCTCAGTAGGAATTTGGTAGGTATCCTTTATCAGATTAAAATCGAATGTTTTTGTTTTTTCCCCACTGAAATGAGTTTACACCCAGGATGACTCACTTCCTAGGTTCTTTTACTTCAAATATTGGGTGAGATAAAAATTGTGGAAGATAACAAACTGAAATGAATGTTATAAGATTACGGGATTCCAGATACTCCACCAGGAGTAAATGTGAGTCACCTCAGCAACAGGGAGGAAGAGCTGGGTAAGGTAAGTTGGGGTGTGGTGTGAGCAGGGTCTCTCCTCAGCCACCTGTACACGTGGTCAACCAGAGAAGGCTTGCTCTGCCTGACCCCCACCCCTGCATCCCCACCCTTCATCCCACCCCTGCATCCCCGCCCCACCAATGCTGTGATTAGTTGAGGGAGAGGCAGAGGTGCCTAGCAGGCTGGCCTGAGACACAGTGACTCACCAATGTGAGAATGACCCATTAGATGAACATCAAGAATAAAATGACCTCAAAAAGATTTTGGCTTCTAGTTGGTCACAGGACCCGGCTTCCCCTGAATATTCAGGAGGATAAAAGGCATGAATGAATCCGAATGAACCCAGGGTGACTCCTCCTGGAATGAAACGGGTGAATGTTCCTGAGATATTTCTTCGTTCTCAGAAGGTTTGCCCTGAACAGTCTTGCTTGACTGGCAGGTGAATTAGCTTATAAACCTGTGGGTTGTAATCTCAGCTGTCATTATTCAGTCACCTATTTCTTTCTTTTTTAAAAAATATTTTTATTGATTTCAGAGAGGGAGAGAGAGAAACATCAATGATGAGAGAGAATCCTTGATTGGCTGCCTCCTGCACCCCCAGCACTGGGTATCAAGCCCACAACCCGGGCATGTGCCCTGACTGGAATCCAACTGTGACCTCTTGGTTCATGGGTCAATGCTCAGTCACTGAGGCCACCCGCTGGGCCCCTGTAAGCACTTACGGAGAGGAACAGTTCCTTCCTTCTGCAGAGGTAGAGCACTGACAGGGATGACCTTAGTAATGGAGACACTGGGCAGGTCAGCCTGGCAGCATCCAGATGAGTCAGAGCAAACACCTGAGACAGCTTCCTGAGCAAAGTCTTCCTTCTGGTCATCTTCATGGCGCCATCTTTGGGGCAGGGGAGCTGGCTGAGCTCATCACACATCATCCTTCCTATATACTCATAGGTTCTCAACTGATTAGCATCTAGTTGTCCAGCCTGAAGATGATTTAAATTTTTTCCTTCACTCTTTTCCATTGCTTACCCTTTGGCCACTAATTACTCATGAGTTGTACTCCAGAGATTGGGTAAGAATCTGGGGGATGATTTGTGAGAAGTAAAGATAAAAACATAAGGTAGCCTTCACTAAACCCATGGTCCTGTAGGGACATTCTAGAATAGTCTGTATGCTACAACCTTCTATTTGTGAGTTATTCAGCAGCCTTTCTCTCCAGAGCCTGGCGAGGAACTCCACCTACGTTCAGATCTCCTGGTTCTCCATCCAAACTTTTCTTTCCATTAAGCCAGCGGTTCTCAATCTGGGGGTCGAACGACCCTTTCACAGGGGTCGCCTAAGACCATCGGAAAACACATATATAATTACATATTGTTTTTGTGATTAATTACATATTGTTTTTGTGATTAATTATGTTCAATTTGTAACAATGAAAATACATCCTGCATATCAGATATTTACATTACGATTCATAACAGTAGGAAATTACAGTTATAAAGTAGTAACGAAAATAATTTTATGGTTGGGGGTCACCACAACATGAGGAACTGTATTAAAGGGTCGCGGCATTAGGAAGGTTGAGAACCACTGCATTAAGCCATATCCTTTCTTTTTTTTTTCTTTCTAGAATTGAAATTGAAGACACATTTGCTATCAGTGGTTCAGTAGGACATTCAACAGGTCACTCCTGCCTCTCATTGTCATACTATGCAGATAACGCTAAAGGTCTTTGCCAACAGCTAGCTGTCAGCAGTCTTTATTTCCATAATCACAGACTGAGACAATAAACTCACTTGCAAAACAATGTCTAATGCCTTCAGTAGCAACACTAAGACTGGCTATGTCGCCAAAAGTTCCCAACATTTCTAGATCTATTCAAAATCAATGACTCTCTTTGCAAAGCACAAAGGCAAACACCAAACCATCCAAAATCAATAGAAAAGAGTGATGGACAGGGAAATAGGACTGGGTAGCACAAAGGATAAAGAAATAACAAAGCCAAAGGTTATGGAGCGATTGCTTTCTAATTTGTCTTAATAAAAAGGAAAAGAATTGAATGAAAAATTGGCAAGTCAGAGTGAAATGTCAGAAACGTTTTATATTCTAAGCCTTTGCCACACACTGTCTTGCACAATGTTAGAGGAAGTGAGGTTGAAATGGAGAATATTTTCACAAGTCTGCGCCAGCCAGAAAGCCAGGGGAAAATACTCTTAAATTTAGGAAAATTACAGGCCTGCTATTTGACATTAGTTGGAGAAAAACATCAAACCTCAGAACTTATTCTGAGAACTTGAACAAGAGAAGTACTTCAAGCCCTGCATTTGGTCCCGGGGAGGGTGTATGCCTCCAGGAAGCACTATTGGAGGAGGTCTTTAGGGAAGCCCTTGCCAAAGTGAGGTGGGTAAAGGGGGCTCACGTTTCAATAAACCACCTTCTAAATGTGCACAGAGAACCTGAGTCAGGACTGGGCCCGGTAAGAATATGTGAGCGAGGTTGGGGAGTTGGATCTCCCCTTTAGGGTGGGCTTAGCATCATGACAGCAAATAGATCCTGGTGTTTCTAGGAGCAAGATCCAGGGACGGCCTGCTAGGACTTGTCAAGAGTCACAAGGGGTCTGAGAGCTTTGCCCTAATTGCAAACTTACAAGTTAGCTTGCATAGTTTCATGGATGCTGGCCGAAGACATGAGACTCCTGCTGCTCATGAGAATCTTGTTGCTCACAACACAGCAAGCAGCACGAGCTCCATATCTGCATTGCTCCCTCTCTCCCTCTCCCCCCGACTGCCCCCAGTTCCACAGGGGCAATGCTGAGGGACACAGCGAATGTTACACACACTGTGGCTTTGTTCACAATTGATAAACCACAAGTTTGGAGGAACGTGAACATTTTATAATGAGCAGTAAGGAAGTCTGCCTGATCTCCCCTCCATAGGAAGACATCTGCCCTTTGCCCTCTGCTCCACAGGGAGCCACTCCCTCTCTCTCTCCAAGGCTGTTGGCTATACATACTTGAAAATATAATTGGGAACAAATGACAATTAGTGCCTCTGCTCACAAGACATGAAGAAACAGGAGAGACCTGAGGAGAATTATCGCCCAACACTTGCCTAAAACAAACAAACAACAAAACGACTTTGTGCTAAACACTTTTTGCAATAAACAATCTAACAAGGAGATCTTCCTAGACTGGTCATGGGGACAAAGATTTGACTTTGTTGGTGGTACCCTATCACCATATTGGGGTTGCTATCCTGGGAGTTCATCTTCCCTGTGGAGTGAGCTTAACACCAGTTGGGACCAGGATAAGGGTGGTATTTGCAATGAATGCTCCCTGCATCCACCAACCTTTGCCATGTGACTATAGTTCCTCTCACTAAAGAGATAGTCTGTTTCTCTACTCCTTGGGTCTGGGCTGGGCCATGTGGCTTACTTTGGCTACGAGGATGGTTAGTTAGCTACATCTCACAAACAGGATCCAATAGGCTGCATGACTCCACTCCCTCCTTTCTGTTCCTCACCACCCCGTGAGAACACGCCTGGCCTAGACTGCTGAGGGATTTGCTGCTTCTGGCCAAATGGGTGAGCACCTCGCCTGGTTCTTCCGGACTGAGGAACTCGCCACTGTGGGGACAAGCCCTGCGGCAGGGGTCTGCTGGCTTTGTCCTGGCCCATCTTGAGGACTGTTGAGATTTTGCATTATAAAGCAGCTTCCAGTGATTAATTCTGCCTCAAATACCCCACCTCCCAAGTGGGGAAGAGATCCCCTGCTTGGAGTCACAAGTTTGCTGGCATCCTGAGTAACAATCATTCCATAGGGACAGCTGTAGAGGGGGAGCATTTGATACAGGGTGGGGGTCAGGATCTCAGGGAGCCCCTGCAGAACTGCTCTGATCTGTGACTAGCGTCCTACTCCAGCAGAGACAGATTATGACACCCTCTAGGCCCTGGTGGCCACGGAAGGGATTTGGGGAAGTCCAGAGCTCCTGTAAGTACTATTTGTATGGACAGGAGCTAAAGAGAGCTGTCTGTCTGGTAGCCACAATTGTCGGAACTCAGTCCTTGGTTTCTAACCACTCAGCTGGGGGACTGAGAAGAGGGTGGCTTTTCCTCTTTTGGCACCAAGTCCCCTTCAGCTCTGCCAGGACCCTGACATCGGTGCAGGCCGCTCCCTTGGCAGTACTGTCTCTGTCCCAGCTCTACATGGGGCAGAGCCACAGCAGCTAAGCAGACACTTGCTTTTAAATTCCCAGGCAGTTCCTCTTGGGTGCCACTCGGAGCCCCTGGCAAAGTTCAGGAGCTGCCGGACCATTGAGAGTTCAGGGCCCTGCCCTGTATAGAAACAGGAAATCTTAAGATTTTAGGAGGCAACCTTTTTAAGCAGTAAAGACTCTTAACAAGCTCTGCCGTAAAAGACCCTGAACCGAAAAGTAAACGTTTACAGAGGGGAGACTACATTCATGGCGCTGACCGGTCACTAATAGTAGCCTCCAGCTTTAATGATTTGCACAGACGACCTGGACAGGAAAAATAAAAGGCCTTCCAAATTGGTGCCACGCATCAGAATTCGGGGAAGTGAGGCCCACACGCAGGAAACGCCACGTAACTACTGAAGGGAATGAGAGAAAAGAATCTCACTAGGACTTTTGGAGGAGCTAAAGGGAACTAAAATTTGGAAGGAAAAGTGCACAAAAAACCCCCACGCAAAACAAATGAAAAATAAGTTCACATCATAAGGGAGAATGATCTTCACGCAGAGCAGGAAGGCCAAATGGTCTTGTTAGTAGGTGGTTTCCCAGTGCCAACACCCAGCAAACAGCTGCAGGAAAAAAGGTAAACAGGATGCTGGAGGGAACTGGGGATGATATAATATTATAGGAAGCGCTGTTATTCCTATATAAGGTTTAGATTAAAATCTCATTTAGGTTCACTGCTTTACTAGCTTGAAAAAAGCTGACACATTTTCAGCCTTTTTTCCCATGTAGAGAATTTATGAAATCTCCCTTTAAAGAAGTCACATCTGTCACATTTGAAAGTGTACATACATGCACACACCTACAAAGAAACAAGCATAGCTGTGATTTTAAAATATGGAGTTGCATTCTCTCCGATGCCAGATTTTCTGTTTGATAACAAATTAGAAACTTCAAGGAGAATAATATTCATTTTTTTACATCCCAGTAACAGCCACAAGAACAACAGTGGTTATTCTTATTTTTCATACATTGTAGAAAGGGAGCTAGGTACTCTCTCCCCTCTGTCCCCCCCCCCCCCCAAAAAAAGAGAGAGTTTTTATGTGGCATTTACTGTATACTAAGCACTATTCTCTATGGCAGTGGTTCTCAACCTTCCTAATGCCGTGACCCTTTAATACAGTGTTGGGGTCCAGCCCCAGCAGGTCCAGGGGTTCCCAAAGGTGTGGACGGAGTCGGCGAAGAAGGAATGACATGGAGACAGTGTTCAGTTGATCAGCAGCCTAGCCAGGTTCTCTAGCCAGGTTCAGTCTTTATTGTCCTGTTAAATCTGTATTTATACCAGTTGATTTTAATCCTATCCATTCTATTCCAAAGGTTAGGGCGTTTGTTAATCTAGTTCTGTTGAGTTTAATCCTGTCTAGGTTAATCTCAGTGTTCCATTATAAGGGCTATTCTAAGGTTACTGCTCTACTGATAAGCTACAAGGAAGTGACTGAAGGAGATTATCCTACCCAGTAAAGGTTATGTCCTCCCAGCCTCGCTGCTTGTCTTCCCTGGGACTGCCCTGTGTCGGTGAGTCTCCAGGGGTATAGGCTTTGGTGCTTTCCCTGGTGGGCAGACCCCTGGGGATGTGGGCCCAACAAGTCCCAAATTTATTGCCAACAGTCTTAGTCCAAGTTCTTCATAAGTAGTACATGGTATTTCTGTAACACTAGGGGGTTTCATTGATTTATTCTCTTCCTTAGTCCTGTTAATCCCTAACTCCAGGGAAAAAATCCTCACCTGGGGAAACAACCTTTCTCGAGGAGGTGGTCCTGTTTAAAACACATAGCGCTAAGAGGGGGAGCAAACATATGCCATATATGCCAGGTCCCTTGAAACATAAGCTGTGCAGATGTTTCTTCCCTGCAGCGATTGTGTCAAGCAGCAAGCATGGGCCAGCTTCTGGCAATACAGTTCCTCATGTTGTGGTGACCCCCAACCATAAAATTATTTTCGTTACTACTTCATAACTGTAATTTTTCTACTGTTATGAATCGTAATGTAAATATCTGATATGCAGGATGTATTTTCATTGTTACAAATTGAACATAATTAAAGCATAGTGATTAATCACAAAAACAATATGTAATTATATATGTGTTTTCCGATGGTCTTAGGTGACCCCTGTGAAAGGGTCGTTCGACCCCCAAAGGGTCGCAACCCACAGGTTGAGAACCGCTGCTCTATGATTTACGTATACTAACTCTTAATCCTAACACCAATTGTATGAGGTAACGACTGTCATTGTTTCTTTACAAATGTGGAAAACCAAAGCACAGAGATTAAGGGACTTGTTCAAGGTCACACAACTACTGAGTAGTGAAGCTGGGATTTGAACCTAGGTTGTCCGGTTCCAGAGTCTGAGCTTTGGAACAGTGAACTCTGCCTCTAGCAAGGACGCCCTGAAACACACAGAGGAACTCGTGCTAACAGTAGAGGTTTGACGTTAACTGCATGTTTGGGTGAACTATCAGATTACAAACTAGGCTGCAACATAGGGTTCATTTAAAGTTAATTTTAGAGGATCCCAAATACTTTATCAAAAAACCTACAGAGTCAACTTTTCCATGTTTTGTTTTCTCTAAAGTTATCTTTCTTCTGAGATAAGAGCAATCCCCAGTGTAGGTATACTTCCTTCTAGGAACCAGACAGTCTCCTCAATGTGTCACACTTAAGTCAGATATTTCTGTAGCAACTGTGAAGGAGCCATCATTATATAAGACTAAGAGTTGGGGAAGAAAACTGGACCATAAAAATCACAAGTCTTGGGCAATAACTTTAATGCTTTCAATCCTCCCCTCTCCGCTTTGGTTTTGAAATATTTATTTCAGTTACATTAAAGGCCACTTTCCGGATCAAAGAGTGCCAATGAGCTGCCAATGAGTCAAGTTCACTTCTAACCCATCAGTACCTCTGGTCTCCACGGAGACTCCATCCCATCCCGGGGCCCATCTGAAAACACGCATCTCAAGTGAGCCAGTCTTAAAACCAGTTTAGCGTGAACATTTTCACCCTGCAACCTTCGACTTAGTATTGAAATAGAAAACAACATGTTTGTGTGATGTCCATCATGTTAGAAAGAAACAAAATCTGATAACCACCCAACCAACAGGAGTAAGGAAAATGGGATTCATAGTTTTGAAAACATTTAGATGCTTGCTGGGAATCTTACCCCACACACTAAATAATCACTGGTCACCAAATACAATGCTGAGTTACTATTTCCCTGAGTACTATAACTATAAGCTACATTGTCTAGATAGTAATTTTGATGTGTATGAATGTCTTTGATCAGTTTTATAAATCTCTTAAACATCTGAAAAACAATTTTATTGAATGTGATTGTGTGTTAAGAAGCAGTGCTTAACTGCTGTAGAAATTCTGCCCTCATGCCTATCTCTAGCCTTCTCTGAGAGATCCTTCACAATCCTTTAGGGAAAATGAGTTTCTATTGGTGGTTACTTTTATTTTTCCAAACTACACAGATGCTAATGAAAACTGGCTGGTTGTTTGTTTAAAGAAAGTCATGAAGGCATTTGGAAGTGTCTTTACGGGCCTTGTTCCAGGTACTTTTCTTTTCACACTGTTGGCGAGAGAGGGGGCTAATACCAACAGATAGCACAGATAACACAGGAGCCATTCTATAATGCATCATTACTAACTTCACAGCATTTTCTATAATGCACGTTTGCTAATATTAACAGAATGTTATTTTTTAGAAACTAAAGGGCCTTCTAACTTTGGTAGGGGCATCGTGTAGGAGAAGGGACATGGTGGTTCTGGTAATTGTAGGGAATAAAGCTGGGATGGATGGGAAGAGCAGTCTTATTTGAGAAGTGAATTTTCTGCCGTTGGCTATATTCACTTGTCAGGATGGTTGTGGGATAGAGGGTGGAGATCAGAGACAGTTGATGACCGTGTCCTTGTCATAAGGTTCTAAGACTCTCTGTCTCCAGGGTTGACTTTTTATCTATATGGTATGATTTATGAGTGTCCTGAACCTTTTATCTCCATATCAACATCTTGATCACAGCTATAGACACACAGCTCAGAACAGCATCTGGCACATGGTAGGTGCTCAGTAAATGTTTGTTGGAATGAATGAATGAATGAATGAGTCAATGAACCTGGCAGCTGTGGTTGTTCCTTCGCCCACTACTTCTGGGGATATCGAC
>NW_005871048.1:36549629-36555997 GCF_000147115.1 Myotis lucifugus | reverse complement strand
TGCTGGGGGGTGCGGGAGGAGTGTGGCTTGAAATGGAGGACAACAATGGAATGAGCCCCCTGGTCTCCACCCACTTTCTCTTGGTGGGGGGTGCGGGAGGAGTGGTGGGCTGGAATGGAGGGACAACAATGGAATGAGACCCCTGGTCTCCAGCCGCTTCTCTTGGTGGGGGGTGCGGGAGGAGTGGTGGGCTGGAATGGAGGGACAACAAGTATTAAAGGATGAAAAAGAAAATTATTTTAAACTAGCAAACACCCTTTTCAGGGATCAAATGCCACATGTAACCCTAACTTACAAAATAGAGTTCTATAATCAAGCGTTGCTGTATTTTTGTAGTATAAGGAAATAACACTTTAAAAAACACACACCTTCTTTACTAAGTGACATTTTAGAGTTCATAATATTAATATTTTCTGGCCTACTTGAATGAATACAAATAGCAGTTCCATAAGCAGAGACCAAGGCACATACAGTAGATCTGAAGTGATACCTTTAGAAGATTACACACCTGAGTTAATTCTATGCCTGAGAACTGAAGGTGAAACCACAGGCTAGGAGTGAATGTCTGGTTTTTGCTCTTTCCTGTGCAAGTGTGCTGTGCCTGGGACTCTCCCCAGAGAGGAGGTCAGCTGAGGTTTCAGATTGAAGGAGTGGTAAGAAATGGTGGTGTTTCTCAGAGAGGGGGCCTCGGAGGGGAACCAGGTGACTGGAAGCACCTTTCCCCACCCTACACAAGAATGCCCAACATCAACCATGTTCCCCCCTTCACCCACACCTGTGTAGTTTATGGAAATGGAACACCACCAGTGGGAACACTCCCAGGGTTTCTAGGGGACACATTGTATCTTGAGGCATCTCATCTGCAGAGCCTATTTAGGTGGACATTGTGGGACACTTACTTGGGGCAAATAAAACTTCTTTGCGTGCAACTGGAAAGAGAAACTATGCTGTGTCCCTTTCCAGAACTGGCCGTTTCCACGGCATGCACTTTGGCTTCAGACCAACTTAACCACAGGTGAGTTCCACCAGACTTACTTACATCCCTCCAACTACAGATCTCTGGCGATAGCACTTTTGAGACTAAAATGTCATTCACTAGTGTTTATTGACTAGAAAAATAATGCAGGTATACTCATCAGCAAAATATCCAGGAGCCAGAGGGGATATAACATGACAGTAATTTTGAATATGGTTAGGGTTAAAGCCCAAGGCGATCCAGGAGGAAAATGAACCGCATGACTTTAGCCGGGGGACCAGCAGGGCCTTATCTGCTATCAGCCAGGAAGGAGCCTGGGCTTCCATACTCTGCCCCCAGCACTAACCCGCCTTCAGTCTTGCATACCTGCCTCTCCTCAGTAACTGGACCCACCCCAGACAGACTCTGCCTACCAACCTTTTTTCTTCTTCTTCATGATTTTTCATAGCTGACAGACTAAATGAAAGGGCAGAACAATTTTTATCATGATTTTCCTGAGGCTGCTTAGCCCAAGTACCCCCTTCATTTCAGTCAGTTCTGTGGAAGCTTGCGCTTCTCCATTTTAACGAGGCTACCATACACTGCCCCTCACCCCCAAGCCTGGCTCTCACCCCTGACTAAACACCTCTCTTGGTCCCCTCCAAGGAAGCTCACTCCACAGACTCCTGAGAAATCATTCTCTTACTCAAGACTTGCTGAGGTGAGGGGTGGGAGTGGGTTGGGGGTATGGAGGTGGGGGTTACATCACCCACACACAGAATTTCACATAGAAAAGTCCCCTAACTTGTCTCTTTCCCCCCAAGTCTTTCCCTTTGGACCCTTCCCCCATTGGTCCCCTCAGCATCAGCATCCTAACCTTCTCCCTCGCCCCAAACTCCCCATTCCGACCCTCGTCCTCCTTTGCTTATGCAAAGTCATTTAGGTCCTGGGCCTGCAGAGGCAGGATGACTGTGTGAGGGCCAAAAATAAGAGCTCCCCCGGCCACCAGGACCCCTCCTGGTGGAGGAATTTTAAATATCTCATCACTTTTCTGTTTTATGTTTTTTCGCTAAACTCATCGGAACCTCCCTCGAGGTTCCCTTGCCCGCCCACATTTTTGATGGAGGCAGCTTCTCTTTGTGTTGCACCAACTTCTGGGATGAACTCGATTCTACAAACAGACACTCATGGACCCACATCAGCACAGCCCCTGAGTCAAAGCTCTGAGTCAAAGCTTTTGGTGACTCCCTCATGGGTGTGCAGCCTACGTGGTGGCATAGAGCCCAGCGCTTTGAGGGCCCTGGCATAGTTTGATGTTCTGCTGTCACCATCCAGAAATTCTTACTAAGTTTGAACAAGGGGCCCCGCATTTTCATTTGCACCAGGCCCTGAACATTACGTAGCCAGTTCTGTCTACACATGGCCCTCATGGCAAATCTCCCTTCCTCACAAGCAGTTTCTCCACACTCCCCATAAGCCTTCATCTCCAGGGCCATCTGCTGTGGCCAACCTGGCCCCTGCTCATCGCGGAAGCTGGGCCTGGACAGGCAGCTGTGCAGATGGAGATGGTGGGCCCGTCCTTTGTTCTAATGAGACCACAGAAGGCAGGGGTGGGTGGGGAGAGGCAGAGAGGTGTGGGGATGGGAGAAGAGCCCCTGCGCAACCACCCACCCACCCACATGCCAATTCCAGAGATTCCATCAGTACAGAGGAGCCCTTTGTGGTAAAGCCCTTTCCAACTGTTTTAAAAATAAGACTATTCCTGAGGGGGTCGACACCCCATATTATTGGCCTCCACCATGCTGTGAGCAAGTGTGCAAGCTGTTGTGAGCTGAGCACTGGTGGAGGCTTGGCACGGGGGCTACTTGAAGAGGGAGGGAGGGTGCTTTTGGAACTTGGAGGAGGGGAAATCACAAAGGAGAAATCTGAGGGGCGCTGCAGAGTGGGCATGGGGCTCAGGATAGAATGGGACTGTGGGAAGGGAGGAAGCTGCTGAAGGAGTACTTCTTCTAGTTCACAATTTTGCTGGACTTGAACAAAAGCTGTTCAGCTCAGCCTCTCTTGTTTTCTTGAGGTTTTTTTATTAATCGTCCCCAAAGGATATTTTTATCCATTACTTTTTTTTTTTTCAGAGAGAGTGGAAGGGAGAGACAGAGAGAGAAAGCGAGAGAGAGAAACATTGATGCGAGAGAGACATATCCACTGGTTGCCTCCACACGTGCTCAGACCAGAGGACAAAGAGTGAACCACAAGCCAGGCATGTGCCCTGGGCCAGGAATCAAACTCTTGACCCTTCCATCCACAGGCCACCACTCTAACCACTTAGCACCACTGGCCAGGGCAGCTCAGCCTCTCTTGACATGCAAAAGGGTTTGAATTAGTTTCCTGTGGTGGAGATTATATATAATTTTACCAATAAAACATGACTACAACCTGGGTGGCTTAAGACAACAGAAACTGATTCTTACACAGTTCTGTGGACGAGAAGTCTGAAATCAGGTGTCAGCAGGGCTGGTCCTTCCAGAGGCTCAGGCAGAGAATCCATCCCATGTCTGTTTCCTAGCTTCTGGTCTCTGCCTGGCATTAGCATTCCTTGGGTTGTAAACACATCATTCCAGTCTTTGCCTCCATCTTCCCTTCGTCTCCCCTGTGTCTCTGTGTGTCCGGGCTTCCTCACCCTTTTCCTGTAAGCACAGCAGTCACTGGATGTGGGACCCACTCTAAATCAGAATGACCTCATCTCGAGAACCTTAACTTAGTTACATCTGCAGGGACCCTATTTTCCAGGCAACAAACTGACTTAGATGCTTTGAAACCGCTAAGACACTAGATCTTAAGTGTTCTCACCACAAAAAAGAAAGCGTAATTATATGATGTGATAGAGGTATAAGCTAAAGTTATGGTAGCAATCAGATTGCAATACATAAATGTATCAAATCAACACGCTGTACAAATTAAACTCATATGATGTTATACGTAAATTATATCTCACTTTAAAAATATTTTTTAAAAGATTCTATTTCTAAATAAGGTCACATTCGCAAGTACACGGTTTAGCACTTAGATATATCTCTTTGGTGCCACAATTCAATATATAGGGTTCTCACATTTTCAGTTCTGTTGGCTTCTTATTCACACTTTACTTGAACTTTTGAGCTGTGCTTTTTCCCCTGACAGAACTCCTGAGATCCATTATTAAACAATAATAGCAGCAGCTCTGCAAACCCAAGGCATGTTACAAGTGTGCCCCTCAGGAGGCTGCAGGAGCTCCCAGTGTCCCAGGAGAATGGGAAAGAAACAATAGCAAAATGCCTTTGATCCCTTCAGTAGAAGAGTTTCAATAAGAGCCAAACCCTCTGCTTTTAAAATTGTTGTACATTAGTCAGAGCATAGAAATGTGGATGTTTACGATCCTGAAACTGAAATGGAAAAGTAACAAAAATGCGGTTCTAGGAGATTTTCATTAGATTCATGGGTTTGTTGAAAAATATCGAAAAGCCTAACACAGTATTTGTGAATAAAACCTCTAATGACTAAATCCTATCCGCCACTCCCGTACCAGGCTTTTAGGAAAAATTTGCTTTTTGGAAAATTATACCCAAATGATACCACAGGAGAACAATCAGAAATTATGCATGATTCCTAATCACTAAGGAAAGGTTTGATTACTCTGAGTGATTTGGCATAATAAAATTATTAAAACAAGGAAATGATCTTATAAAAAGTTAGGGTTCCTCCCCCCTCATTAATCTTCACCACTTTGGGTCATTTCTGTTCAAGTATCATCATGGCTTGGATCAGGGCTACAGAAGAGTCTGTAGATTTGAGATGGAAATGAGCTCCTCTGAGTGCCAGTTCTACTTTCTCAGGGGCCAGGTTACCTCCCATTTCCTTCTTTTATGTGCAGAAAACCCCCAAAACCCCAGTGTGGCTCATGAATCCTAATCACATTTTGTGACTGGTAATATCACCATGCAATTAACTTTAGAAATGTTTTCATGGAAAAATAAACTAAAAACAATATCCCAGAAAATTATGAGAATGATAAGAAGGAGCTCTGTTAGATATTAATAAAGGAAAGGAGTAAAGGGAATCAGAAATTAAGAAGCCTAAACAACTTGAACCTGCTTTTCTAGGAAGCTATAGCTTCACACACTGCCCAGGGAACCACCGGTGGGTTCTCTCTGCAGATTACTAGAGGAGGAATCTATATATATAAAGTCTAAACAACCATTCGACCCATAGCTATGACATGCACTGACCATCAGGGGGCAGATGCTCAATGCACAGGCATGGAAACAAGGAACAGACTGATGAATCTCAGAGGGGGAGGGAGGTGGGAGATTAACCAAAGATCTTATATGCATACTAGAGGCCTGGTGCATGGATTTGTGCACTGGTGGGGTCCCTCGGCCTGGCCTGCAGGGATCAGGCTGAAACCAGCAGTCTGACATCCCCTGAGGGGTCCCGGATTGCGAGAGGGTGCAGGCCAGGTCAAGGGACCACATTGGTGCACGAATCTGTGCACCGCACCTCTAGTAAAAACAATAAAAGGGCCAGGCTTATGTGGCTTAGTGGTTGAGCATCAACCCATGAACCAAGAGGTCACTGGTTCGATTCCTGGTCCAAGCACATGCCCAGGTTGCAGGATTGATCCCAAGAAGGGGGCATGCAGGAGGCAGCCAATCAGTGTCCTCTCATTGATGTTTCTGTCTCTCTATCCCTCTCCCTTCCTCTCTCTCTAAAAAATCAATAAATATATATATTTAAAAAACCAGTAAAGAGGAAATTCCTCTGCTGGACACATACCCAGTGGAAGCCAAGATGGCTACAATAGAGGCCTGTTGATCTAGCCTGGGAAAAAGATTGTATTGCATAAGGAGTACAAAACCCAAGAAGATCTAGGAAATAGATTGGACCCATTAGAAGCCTGGGAAAGACTGGGTGGTTGATCGGTTAGTTTGAAGAAGTGCCTGGTCCTTCCCAAACCCGAGATAATATAACCCAAGCTTAACAAAGGTCACTCACTCTCCTTCTTTCTCTCACTTGGTAACATGCCATCGTCCCACTTGCTTGCATGTTTTCCCTCGATAGCAGCCATGTGGGGCTAGCAGCCACACAGCCAGAAGCCAAATGGACTCCAAGTGTGAGTCTGGGCACAGTCAGCTGAAGTGCAGCTGGGAACACAGACTAAGCCAGTTGGATGGTGACAAAGACTGGACTGAACCATGGTGCAAGATGTCTGGACCTGGCCCCATTTCTGGGCCTGATGAAGACAAGATTGGACTTTTTCTATGGTGGGCGGGACAGAGATGGGACACTGGGAACCCCAGAGCAGTCCTTTGATTTTGCTTCTACAAGGAACTGCAAAACCTCAACTTCCCATAGGTGAGTCTCCTGAAATGCTTTTCTC
>NW_005871048.1:36525604-36544155 GCF_000147115.1 Myotis lucifugus | reverse complement strand
TGATACTATAAGAAAAAACTAGAAATTTCAAAATTGTTACTGAAGCCCTAGCCGGTTTGTCTCAGTGGATAGAGCGTCAACCTGTGGACTGAAGGGTCCCAGGTTCGATTCCGGTCAAAGGCACATGCCCAGGTTGGGGGCTCGATCCCCAGTAGGGGGCGTGCAGGAGGCAACCAGTCAATGATACTCTCTCATCATTGATGTTTCTATCTCTCTCTTCCTCCCCCTCTCTGAAATCAATAAAAATATATATTAAAAAATTGTTACTGAAATTTCAGCAATTTTCTTCATAGATTCTAATAAAGGAAAAATATTTTTATACTCTAATATTTGTACAGAAACTGAATAAATCGCCTTGGAACTGAGATACATTTTTAATCTGTGATGTAATTATGTGATGTAATTAAGTAGATTCCATACTTTTAAAAATAACTGAGATTCTAGTAATGATACTCTGATCAATTTAAACCAGTCTACTCACTGAGGAATATTAGAAGAGTGGGACAAACTATTAAAAACACCTGCTTGCAGGCATCTGTGAGCTATCAAAATGGTAAAGAATTCCTGGGCTGAAAAATAGGGCCCTAGGGAGGTGGCCCAGCATGTGGAGATCTTTTTCCCCTGTGGACACATTAGCCAACTCAGAAGGAAATGTCTTAGAGAGAATGGAAGGGAGGGATGAGGGTGGGGATGAGGGTGGGGGAGGAGAGAGAGAGAGAGAGAGAGAGAGAGAGAGAGAGAGAGAGAAACATCAATGTGAGAGAGACACATCAATTGGTTGCCAATGAGGGCCTGAGATCGAGCCTGCAACCCGAGTCTGCAACGGAGGTGTGTGCCCTTGACTGGGAATCAAACCTGAGACCTTTCGGTGTGCGGGCTGATGCTCTATCCACTGACCTACACCAGCCGGGGCATGCCCTATTTACTTTCTTATCCCCTTCCATCCCTGAACCTCCTTGTTCCAGCTGCCAACATTAGCTCGAAGTTAAATAACTAAAAGTCTCCACAATCCAGTCTGCCAGGGCAAAAGCTTTCCTGAGCTAGTGGCAACTCAAGACAGAAAGAGATGTGTTTGCATAATGCAAGATGGCAAGAGCCAAGCTGAGGAATGCACAAAGGAAACAGTGCTAAAATAAAAAGTAGATGCTCTCAAAGCAGATGGGAATGGCCGATTCTTTTTGGCTAATTGTAAGAGTGCAGAGTGAGGATAGGCTGGGAACTGAGCATTCTTAATGCTTTTATTACTGGGGAAAATATTCAAAATTGTCTTTTAATTTTTCTTCTTTTCAATACCTGAAAATGAGAGAGAGAGAGAGAGAGAGAGAGAGAGAGAGAGAGAGAGAGAGAGAGAGAGAGAGAAGAAACAGAAAGATAGAAAAGAAGCAAAAAGAGGCAGCTCCCAGGATACAAATCCATTGCTGAAGGAATGTTCCCCAGGATACAAGCATGTGCTTATGAATGTGAATAGGTGGCTTTCTTTCTGCTGTGACCACTAGAAGACACACTCTTTATGCACCAAGTGCAGGGCGTGGAAAGACCCCCTCTCACAGCCGGAGCAGGTGGGGAGGCGGAAAGCAACTGCCTTCAGTAAGGGCGCTGAAGCAGGATGAACAGGGTTGTAGTGTCCTGAGCCCCTGGTTAGAAGTCAAGATGCACTTTCCAGCAAAGCTGAGTATCTACAGAACTATTAGAAATGGTCAGATGTAGGGTTTATTCTTCATCAGAATGGGAGAAGGAAACAACGTAAATCATCTATAAAAAGTAAGAGTTAGGGTTTTATTTTTCTCCTGTTGAAATATATAGATTTCTATGGAAGAGCTGGAAACTTAGCCATTCGTTCAATATTTACGGAACATTTTTGAGTACCCAGCACTGAACTAAATAAAGCAGGAGGGTTTTCTCAAAATGAGCTGACAGTCTAGCGGGGGATATAGCTATAAAAAGGCAATCACAAGGGTCTAATAAGGTGAAATTGGGTGGATTTAGGTGCTGCCAGGGCCCCAGGAGAGGTAGTCCTCAGTGCAGGCTGGCTGGACGGGAGCTTCCAGAAGCTGCCACCTAAGGTGACACCACAGATAAGGGCCTGTGGCACTGGAGCCAAGGGAAAATGCTACACATCCAAACGTCAGCCTTCCTCATTTATAAGGCCTGAGGGCATGAAACTTTAAGATTGCTGTATGCTATTTCTCCCTAACCCAGAGACAGAAGTCAACCATACTCATTGTGGCTAAGACTTCTCTTTTTTAACCAATTGTCTTAAGCCAGAAACCCTTTCTCTTGCTCTCCTTTCCACATCACCACCTAAACAGCTCCCAACCCACTCATCTGCTTTGCTCTACTTCTTTCTAACCCAGTAAGCAGTGCTGCCTGCAAATATTACTTGGGAATTCAAGGAGGGTTCATAGTGCGGCAGGCTGGGAACTGCTTTTTCGAACTGGCTCTCAGAAAATGCCATCAAAAGGTAACTAGCCACTTCCAGCTTCTGATCAAATTTTAATGACCACACTGATGCAAGCCACTTTCTGTTCCTGATCTATTTCCCAGGATCTTTCCTGCAATTAATCACCAGCTGAATGGGTTCTGGGGCTCCACGCCAAAGTGAAACCTCGTGCAAGAGTCTTAAGTTTGCGCAGGGACATTGCAGAGCACTTTTTATGAGCTCTGACTCACTCTGGGCTGGCTCCACAGCCTGAGGTAAGGCTGCCTGTTACCTTTGTTTGCTCCAGTTTCCATGGATACCGCTCAAGAGGTTTTGAAAGCTTCTAATACAGGCTTCCTCTCTCTTTTAGTCCATCTCTTGGAAATCCAGGGTGGGTTCTCTCTGGCTCTTAGTTTTCTGAAGGCGAGTCATTCTCTTGATCACCTGCCCCCAATATGGCACCAGTTTCCTTCAACCATCAGAAAGGGGCCACTGAGGTGACCAAAACACATGGCTGCCTCTAGAAGCAGTCTCTTGGATGTGGGATTGGAACCTCGTCAGGAACAAGGCAATGGACTGAGTTCCCTGTAAAATTACTCAACAAGTGAACTGAGGAAGAAAACTGATCTCATTCTCTAAGACAGTTGGGCTAGAAATAAGTACATAAATAAGAGCAACCTCGCTTCAGTTTTCTGGGTCTTTCAGTAAAAGAATTTTAGCCCAAATGATCAGAATTGCCTGCCCTTCCTTCACAATGTATGTGGAGACCAGGCCTTAGGCTGTCATTCCTTTATCCCCCAAGTCCTCCCCCACACCCCCAACCAAACATCTCTAACCTGCAGTCCCTTTTGTGAGAGTGCAGAAGTACTTCCTGGTTTCCTCCTTTTTCTTTAGATTCCAAGTAGGGGAAAGAATCATTCCTACTTCCTTTTCTCTTCCAAGCAATGCCCGCACTTGGTCACTGCTGGAAATGTAATAAGCAGGATGGAAGAAAGCACACCCTATTCCCAGGTAATAGGTGTGCCTGCAAATTAATTGCTCATGCAGATACTCAAAACGAGTTGCTGAGGAGCCAGGTAAAGCTTGTGGATGAGCTCAGGGCAGGGAGCTGTCCTTAGCTGAGTCCCCATTCCTCCCTGTGTCTGGGCGGGCCAGAGGGAGGGGCTGGGGCAGGGAAAGGGCACTGGGGGATTTTGTTTCCTTGGTAGCCCATCTGCTGAGGTCATGAACAAGCCACACTCGGCCTGTGGGTGGTCTCTCATACTCACACTCGACCAATTGCACAACACAGCCCACCCCAGCTTATGGCCTCTGCCAGAGTATTTATTAGGAACCCTGCCTCCTCGGAAGACTAAATAGCTAGGACTTCATAATTAGAGACTTCTTTAGTTTCCTACTGCAAATCTCCATAAGTAATGGGACTTAGGCCTGCATTGTTTATGACATCAGAAGGGGTACCATGCATTAATAATTGTAGCTATCCTCTTACAACCAGTGCCCACCCCTCACCCCCCTGAGCCTGCCAGCAGAATAGGAGGTAGTCAGTCCCAGAGTTAGCAAGAAATAGACTCTCAGGGTCTCCACGCTGGTCTGCATGAAGTTGTAGTGTGGCCAAAACAAGGCTGGGAAATTTAGCAAGTGTAACACTCATTTGTCATCTTTTCATTGTCTTCTATTCTCCGCTCATCCTAGAAGCAAACGGGGCATTCAAGCAGTTGCAGCTGGACTTTCTCCCTGGCTTGTCTTTCAAGATTCTCACTAGGGAACAATTTTAGAAGCTCTTTGGGGCAGAGGAATGAAGGCCCTTGGAGAAGAGGGGCTGAGAGTTGTGCTCCAAGCTGCCAAAGGAAGCTGGCAGAAGATGAACATGAGATCAGTACATTTTTCCTAGAAAGAGTCATTTGGTGGCCTAGTTTGAGGAAAAGCTTTCTTTTCTGAGTCCTATTGCATGAGAGAATAATGCTGAGATAGCTATTATGTGTGTACTACCTGTGTCAGAGAATGTTTAAGCACTTTATATACACTATTTCATCTACTCCTTGGGCAGCAGCTCTCCACCACAATCTGTTCCCTCTTCCCTGGCAAGAGTTGTAGCTGGAACATGGCTATCCAGCTTGGGACTACATTTCCCCGTCTCCCTTAAGCCAGGTGAGGTCATGTGTCTACAACTTTCACCAATGGAAGGTGAGCAACAGCATGCTACACTAGCTGGAACCTTCAGGGGGAGCCACCCTCCTTCAGGCTCTTTTCCCCTTTCCCTTTGGTTGAGCTGTAGTGGTCTTAAAATCCATGAGTTGGTGTCCTAAGCCAGTTACCAACCCAGGGTACCTGTTCTGATGGTTTCATGACAAAAATAAACCACTTGTTCTAAGCACATTTTAAGGCTCTTCATTAGAAAGCGTATGTTACCCTAGCTTCTTTGCAACAACCCTCCACGGCAAGTTGTTTGTTTGTTTTTTAAATTAACTCCATTTTACTAATGATAAAACTGCAACTCAGAGTAGTTAGGTAACTTATCTAAAGCCATACTGTTAAAAATTAGCAGCATTGGGATTCAGATCCAGGTTTGCTGACAATAGGATGATAGAAGTCAGAACAGTGGTTGCCTTGGGTAGAGTAGGTTGAGTGGGAAGATTCATAAGGGAGTCTCAGACCTCTCCCTGCCCCACACACACCTTTTTTTTTTTTTAGGTTAATCCTCACCTGAGGATATTTTTTCCTTTGGTTTTTAGAGGGTGGAAGGGAGGGGAAGAAACACAGAGAGCGAAACATTGATGTGAGAAAAACACATTAATTAGCTGCCAACAGCACGGTGCCCCAACCAGGGCCAGAATCTAGCTTGCAACCAAGGTGCCAGTGACTGGAATTGAACCTGGATCCTTCAGTCTGCAGGCTGGTGCTCTACCACTGATCCAAACCAGCGAGGGCCCACACACACCTTTTTAGGAGAAGGGTGCTTGGATTAGTAACATTTAACATTTAGACAACATTGTATTATTACCCAAAGCACTTTCACACAATTACTCACTTAACCCACACAAATACCTTGTTCATTATATAGATGAAGAAACTGAAGTTTGGATACATTAGATATCTTAAACACAGTAAATAAGAACTGGCTTTGGGCTTTGAACACAAGTCCTCCCTCTAAATCCTGTACCCAATCCATTATATGCATGCTGAAGCAACAACCTCAGGTGTAAATTACAAAAAAAAACAACTCACACCAGGTTAAGCAACAACCAACACCCCCCTCCAGCCCCCGCCCCGCCATGCACACACCCTATTTGTTCAGTCACATAAGTGGGTGGGGGGAGACAAATAGAAATAGAACTGGCTTCCAAGCTTAGCAACCCCATAGGGAAAACTGAGTTCTTGCCTGCTGCTTTAATATTTATATGTCTAGGGAAAAGATCCTGACTGGCCCAGCTTAGGTCTGTTGCCTTTTCCATGAACCAATCACTGAAGCCAGGGGGATGAGGCAAGACACTGTGATTGGCAGTCCTACTAGAACCACATGGTATAGGTAGCAGGACAGGAACTATTATCCATAGGAAGCAGAGGAAGTTGGAAGCTAATGTCAGAATCAGGAAAGGAGAGACAAAAACAGGTCCATTCTACATACCCTGCATTACAGAACTGGCAGCAGTATTCCTGAGTTTTGAAAACATTGTGATGTGTGTGTGTGTGTGTGTGTGTAGTGATATATCACCTCAAACCTGTCAGAATGTCTATTATCAAAAAGTCAACAAATAAGTATTGGTGAGGATGAGGAGAAAAGGAACCCTTAAACACTGTTGGTAGGATTGCAAACTGGTGCAATCACTATGAAAAACAGTATAGAGGCTCCTCAAAAAATTAAAAATAGAACTACCATGTGATGTAGCAATTTGACTTCTGGATATTTATCCAAAGAAAATGAAAACACTAATTCAAAAAGATATATGTGCCCCTATATTCATTGCAGCATTATTTATAACAGTTAAGATATGAAAACAATCTAAGTGTCCATTAACAGACAAATGGATAAAGAAGATATAGTACATATATACAATGGAATATTTATTACTCAGCCACACACACACACAAAAAAAGAATGGAATCTTGCCATTTGTTACATGAATGAACCTAGAGGGTATTATGCTAAGTGAAATAAGTCAGAAAAGACAAATACCATATGATTTCACTTACATGTAGAATCTAAAAAAAAGCAAAACAAACATTCATAGAATACATTCATAGATACAAAGAACAAACTGATGGTTGCCAAAGAGAAGAGGATTGGGGGATGGGTGAAATAGATTAGGAATTACAAACCTCCAGTGATAAAATAAATAAGTCATGGGGATGTAATGTACACCATAGGGACTATAGCAATAATAGTATAATAACTTCGGTGACAGATGGTTATTAGACATAGCATGTTGGTCATTTTGTAAGGTAATTAAATGTCAAATCACTATATTGTACATCTAAAACTAATATAATATTGCATGTTAACTATACTTCAATAAAAAATCTATGGAGCATTTAGAAAAAAATAGCAATAGGTGTATGGGCAACAGTCATTAAAAAAGTGAGGCAATTTCTTAGTCTGAAAAAAAGCAGAAAGTTATATAAGAAGGAAACATAATCAGGGTACATTATTTAGCTATAAATATATAATCATATTTATATCACCATGGTGTAAACATTGAGTATTAATTGAACTTCAAAAATTATATAATTGTTGAGAGATGGAGTGGAGAGAAAAAGAAGAGATAAGAGGCATGCAAAAGACAAATCCTTGTTTATGAAAACAACTATCAACAGATGTTAAAATTGATAAAACAATAAATAGCAGTCAAGCATATAATTCTGAAATATGGAAAATGAAATAGAATGAAAAAAGTTAAAAGAAATGGACATAGTTGCTTCTGAGGGGCAGTAAGTACCTGGAGACAGGTAGGAAGGAAGAGTGGACAGGAACTGCTAAATATTTTTTAAAATGTTATTTATATTATTATTTTTTAATTCTCACCTGAGGAGATATTTTTTAACACTGATTTTCAGAGAGAGAGAGAGAGAGAGAGAGAGAGAGAGAGAGAGAGAGAGAAACATCAATGTGAGAGAAACATTGATTAGTTGCCTCCAGTATGCGCCCCAACCAGGGATTGAACCTGCAACCTAGATATGTGCCTTGACCGAGAATCAAATCTGTGACCTTTTTGGTGTATAGGACCATGCTCTAACCAACTCACTCACCTGCCAGAGCAATTTTATTTTTCAATTACAGTTTACATTCAATTTTATTTTGTATTAGTTTCAGTGTATGCATATTGGTGGACAGCCATATGCTTTACAAACTGCTAAATCTGTAATGCTAAATTTGAACTGCTAAATTTTGTTGTCCTTATATTTGACTTTTAAAACTATTTGCATGTATTACTTTGACAAAAATACAATTAAAAAATATTATTCGATGCTTCCAATAGAAGTGGCCTTGCTGCCATGTGCATACCTCCATCCCGGTTCTGCCCTTTGAAGCCAGGTGAGTCAAATCTATTTTCCAACACTATATTTTAAAACCTTTGAAGACACACAACACCCATAACTGACCTGACTCCTCCATCACCAATTCCTCCCATCTATAAGGGGCACAGTTCCCAGGCCTCTTGTCATCCTGCCTGCAGTTTCTGTACACACTCTTGTTTGTCAACACCCTTCCAAAAGTTAGCTCCCAGGGCAATATATACTTATTTTAATCACATTTTAAGAAATCAGCTGGTGTAACAAACAGAGCTCTTGATTCCAAGATTTTTGACCATTGTCCTAGCTGCATGAAACTGGCCCAGTCTCCCTCCTTTTTGTTTGATTTCTTCTTTGTTAAATTGAGAGGGTTGTGTTGTTTAATGGTACAGAGTTTCAGTTTAAGATGATGAACAAGTTCTGAAAATGGGTAGTAGTGAAGATTGTACAACATTATGAATGAACTTTATGTGATGGAAGTGTACACTTAAAAATGGCTAACATGATAACTTTCATGTTTATTTTATTACAATTTAAAGGGAGAGAGAGTTGGATGTGATAATCTCTAACATTCCTTCCAATATTTCTAAAGCCTTTACATCTGACCCCACATATTAAGGGGCCTTCCATGGAAGGTGGTGGGAAGATGCCGAGAGTCCCAGTGGGTACCAGGGAGGCTGGCATCCAGCCCCTGGAGCGTAACCCCCTCACCCCATTATCCTGGAATCCTGTGGTCTAGCAAAGCCTAAAGCCTAAGCACATCCCTAGCGAAACTAGAACAGTGATCCTGGCTAGAACCCCAGGGCTCAGAGCCCCTGCAGGGCACTTAAACCAAGCCTGGCCTTAGGGTTATCAGGGCCAACTCAAAGAAGACTTGGAGACCCGGACTTGAAGAATTCCTTCCCTAACCCTGGTTCTGGGTTTTAAACTCATTTTTCTCCTGCTCTCTATGCCAGGGCAGTGGTGGGCTCAGAGAGCTTTGGGGTGCCTGCAGGTGGAGAGGCCATTGCATTGGGCTTTTGTGCCTTCTTTCTAGTTTTGGGAAGCAGCCTCTGCCTTCCTTTTAACAATAGAAACTCAAACAAGCCTAATCTGAGGACAATATGTAATCTGACAATGGGTCCAGGCTGCCTGTCATTACTTGAGCCAATTAAGCAGAGACAGGGTTGAATCATATGAGTGTTTACTCCAATACTGCCGGCAGTATGGGAGAGCAGCAGGTCATCCACAAAAATCTGCTCTGCCTCTCCCCATAAGCTAGATGCTTATATTGGGTAGAAGGACAAAGATTACAAGGGGAAGTAGGCAAGAAGGTATGCCAAATGGACAGTTAACAGGTAATGCAAAGGCCTGCGGGTATGCAAAGACTGGGAGTCTTCCAGGGGCAGGCAGTTCTGGTTTATGAAACAAGGTTGTTAATCTTTCCATGATAATAGGCAGCTCCCTGAAGGGGAGGATGGGCTGCATTTCCAGGTGAGCTCCCAGGACCCACGTGCAACTCCCAGCCAGGTTAGAATGTGCTTTCTTTAATCAAAACAAAACAATCACGGTTAACAGAGCGTGATGAATATTTCTGGTCCCCAATATTCTATTTCTGCTCCTATCATAAACAGAGGGCCTGGTGGGGACCAGCACAAGGCCACCAGAGGATTGTGTGACACCATCAGCATCTCATAACACCTCCACCTGGGCTGTACTGGGACTCCAAGTCCCTCTGGAGAAATGGCATCCAAGTCTGATGGCTAAGATCTCCTGGGACCTTGTGAAAGGCTCTGCATCTCAATCAAGTGATATTTAGGGTCTTTGAAGTGAAAAACAAAGGGGTAGAGTATTGGATTTTCAATAACTTTTTTTCTTTTTCCAAACTATGACAGAATGGTTTCCAGTGGGCAGCATAAATGTAGAAAGTCCAGCTCCATCCACATCCTGTCCATTCTGTTCTTCCCAGTTCATTCACAGGAAACGCAAGATGAAATGCCTCGAAGGAAACTTTCTTTGCTACCACAAACGCCTCCATTTGAGACTGGCAGAGGCTCTACCAAGTCAGCTGGTATTTTTTCAGGTTGCGTTTACAAAAAGGAAAAGCCATTTTTACCAAGGCTTTACCTCTCTGCCTCCCGTGAAACCAAGATTTAGCCAGGAGCCAAATAATCACTCTGACAACATAACTGTCTCATTACCCTGAATGTGTTTCTTTTCTTCCAAAATTAAGAAAAAACAAAATCCTCCAAAGCTATGATCACGTATGGTTTTTCTCTGCCCACTGGGGCCTGGGAGGCACTGGTTCTGCCCTGGGGCTGGGAAGGGCTTCTCATGAGCGTAGGGAATTGGAGCAGGAGCCTCTTGCAATGACTCATCTCCACGAGGAGCTTAGAAACTGTGCAATAAGCCTATGTTGGTTTTTACTGCAAAAGTCAGGTACACCAAAAAAGGTTGCATGCTCAATCCCTAGTCAGGGCACATAAGAAAGGCAACCAATCAATGTTCTCTCATGTCCATGTCTCTCTCTCTCCCTTCCTCCCTCTCTAAGATCAATAAGCATATCATTGGGTGAGAATCTTCAGCAGCACCATGGCATTCAGAAGGGCTTCTCTGAGGAGACATCATCTCTAAAAAAGGAGCAACTTAGGATCTTGATGTTTTTGGGGAAATGTAAGTTGTTCACTCCCTCACCCAACCCCCACCTGCTGCATGTGGCCCTGTGGTCCAAGCAGGTGTTGCAGACTCTTAGTTACCACTGGTTGTTCTCACGAGAGGCTGGGCCTCATCCAGTGGAAGTGCTGAGAGATGTTTCCTGCAACAGCCGAGAGCAAGGAGGCCAGAGGGAGTGTGTCAGGCCTGGGATGCACCAAGGGTCAAGCCTGGGGGAGTTCAACTTTAGGTCCAGTGCAGTTCACATGGAGTCTCGGACAAGGACAAAGAATCCACTGCGATGGCCACCGAAATGAATGGAAAGTGAAAAAGAGACAGGAGATTATGGAGAGAGGCCAGCACAATTTCCTGGAATATTGTCCTGGGTAATCAGGACGGTTTCCCTGAGCAGAAATAGTGTATTTTAGTGCTTGCCCAGTACGTGGTGAGTCTGTTTGGTTTACATGAAAGCTCAATACCCAGGAAAACAGCTGCCTTTAAAACACGGCATTAGCAGTTTCACCTTCACTCCGGGGTCAGAAAGATCTGCCCCTTAAATGTACAAGTCAAAGCTACACTGAGTCGAATGTTTTAAACCTATGACCTTTAACCACATTGTTGATTCACAGTGTTAAAAGCCTCAATATTCTTCTGGACTGGAAAGTTTAAAGATACTTGGCACAAAGTTGGATCCCGAATCCACATTTGAAAGAAATATCTTTCCGCTCAGCTAGAAGAGCTTCATTTTAGCAGTCAGAGTACTGCCTGAGAGACTGCATAAGCCAACTTACTGAACCTTCTAAACAAACACATTAGAATTGTAATCCAAATAAATGTCGGTCTTGAGAGCAATTTTGTAGTCAAATGATACAATTATTGCGCAAAGCATTTTCGAAATTTCTCTTTCAGAGTAGCCTTCAAAACTGGCTGGCACAAAAGCAGAAAGATGTCACTTGACTGGATAGTCACAGGTTTGCTTCCTTGATCCAGTGCAATTTTCTGCCTTGTACACTTTTTGCAGCTACAACCATGCCCTTCTCCTCTCCTTGGCTTTGAAAACTAATCAACAAGGGATTTCAAGAGATGTGTTGTAATGGTGCCACTCGAGAACAGAAAGATCTGGGAGAAAGACCACGGGCCAATTATAGCTGGGAATCTAAGAGGCCCAAGGAGCCTGGCCACTGCCCCAATTCCTTTGGGTACTGAGTGACATTAAGAAAGCCAAGTGTCCTCAACCCAAATTATGTCAAATTCAACCTCCACTGGGGATATTCCCTGGCTACAGCCAAGAGGAGGCAGCATGCATCTAACACAGATCTGGACTTGGTCAACGTCCTTTCCTGTGATAGTCCAGACCATGAACATGGCCGGCGTGCTGGAGCTAGCTGCCACTGGATGGCAGGGAAGTTTGAGGCACAATGATAAGGTAGAAAAAGCCAATTGTTTTGATTCCCTCAATCGTAGCAGCTGTAAGGGAGACTTGGAAAAGTTGGCTTGGGCCAATGCATGAGGGAAGGTTAGTCTGAGTTCTAGCTGTGTAAAGGGAAAGCACTGGCCCAGGGTCTCTAAGAGTAAAGAGAATCTACAGTGTGTACACAGGTTGGAACCGACCAGAACACGTTTGGCTTGATTTGAGAGATCTGATCTGCCCACAGGGCTCCAAATATGGCACGTGGGGATGGTGCCGAATTACACCTTGAGCCCACAGACAGGCCTTCTGACCTGCAGGCTCATATCTACTTATATGATCAATACACTTAAAAGTCAATTCATCAATACTCCCCAACCCCCTCCTTTCTTTGACCCTCTTCCCATTCTGTCTTTAACCTCCCTCCTACCCCCTCTTTGGTCTGGTCAGCTCTTACTTTTCTATAAAAGTGCAGCCAAGATGTCACCTCATTGAAAGTCTTCCCTGGCCCCCAAGATGGGGTTGGTGGCCCTCCTCTATGTTCACATGGTGCCCTGTACCTTCCCAATACGTGTATCAAAATCACTTATTCCCTTTCCAGTTTTTCCACCAGACTGTGCATTCTTCCAGAGCAGGAGCTCTGTCTTGAAAGTCTAAGAGTAAATGCACATGTGAAATGGAAAACCTCTTCTGTTGCAAATTGGAATATTACTCTTTTTCAAACACATGTCGCCAGTTTATTAAGCAAGCATAACTTGGTAAGATTCAATTTCGTGTTGTTTTTTTCTCCTACCACTATCTTCAAATAAGTTCTGTCTGACTCTCCTTTCTTGCTCTTGGTGATTTCTTCTGGCAGATCTCAAACCTTGATCACTTTCAGATATCAGAGCAGTACCATCTGGGCTCTCAAAAGCTCCAATCTAAACCCAAACTTGAATCTCACACTCACTTTAAAGTTTCTTCACTCTCTGTAGCTCAGATCTGACATGGGGGTTAAGAACCTTCAGTGGGGGGGGGGGGCATGTTTTATTCTTTCATTTTTCTTGATTTGCCTCTCCACTTCCCCCTCCCCACATCAGCCTTCTTCAGGATCCTCTAGGGCTGAGCAGATGAGGAAAAATGAGAGCAAAGGCGCAGAGGTCATTCTGTTCAACACTTGCCATTGGTAGCTTTTGCCTAAGTGTCTGGAGTCCCCTGTATTCTAAGCCCAACCCCTTTAAGGGCTACTAAGGGCACTTTTGAGATCTCCTCCCCTATTCCCACATGAGATTTCCCACACCACACCAGGATAACGCGCTCTCCCACACCGCACCGGGATAACGTGCTCTCCCACACTGTACCGGATAGTGCGCTCTCTGCTGGGACCCTCTTCCCCAAAAGGTAGCCCTCTGGCCAACACTTGGCTCATAGGAATCTACTCACCCATAGCCTTTCAAATGGCAGAAATACATCTTACTATCCCAGTTGCCATCTTCCCCCTTACCCTGCCACCTAGTTTCAACTGGCCTTCTGCTTTCAGAACTCCCTGACTGCCACGTGCCAGTCTTCATCCCCTTTCTCCTCCTTCTCCCCCACAAACTTCAGCAGACACACAGCAAGCTCTCCCAAGACCCATGGCATTCTTCACTCTGGTGGTTGCGCTGTGCAGTCTGAAATGTTTTCGCCATTCAACAAGCTTCTATCCATGAAATGGGGGACCAGTCACTTAAGAGGCCTATTTGCCTCTGTTCTTGCAGGCCCTCCCCAACCCTGAGGTTCTCCTGGCCGCCCTCTTTGCTTGCTTGGGTGACTGGCTCCCTTCCCCATGGAGAAGGAAGGAAAAAGCAAAACGTGCTCCTCTTACAAACTCCCTTCAAAGAACTTTCTCAGGAACCTCTAGCCTTTCCCTAGGAAGCGCTGTGGGATTTCGTTAGCACCTCTCTTTAGAGTGTGGGGTTCCTTATCACACATTGACTTCAGCTTTGAAGCTCTAGACAACAGGAAACAGTCCATTCCACATCCTGTTAGCTGTTGCTTAAAATATTCTCTCTCCTTTCTTAGGCCTGCCTGCAGTCTCATATCACTGCCCTCACCAACCTTATCTAAAATGCCATAATAAATGGTGAGGAAAAAAGGGGAGGGTTTGATCAGAATTTAATCTTTGAACAAAACTAAAAATCATAAATATATATTTCATCTACTTAATAAAATGGATGTTGTGTGTTCTTAGACTAACAAAAAAAAGAATGAGTGGATATTTTTGGCATTAGCTGTTTGACAAAATTAGATGACAGCACAGTATGTCTTCCTTCATTTTACAACAAGGAGAGGAAGATAAAGAGGAATCTCTTTGCAAAAATATTAAAGAGTTTCATCAGTTTCCTGAGGGCCTCTCTTCCACCTTTGATATTCAAATTGCCTTCTTTTGAAGCGCTTGTGTCAGTGTCCTTGTCAATTTTCTGTCCTTCTTTCTGAGCTGCTCTATTTCTGCCAGATCCTTCTTTGCTAGTGGGAGGACATTGGTCGCCAACCTTATTGTCCCACTTGATGAAAGGGCATCCGATTTGCCTCTTATTTCTGCGTATGTGCAACACTGGAAGGTCAGCTGGGGGATGGCTGACAAGGAGGATGGGGTGTCTGGAGGGCTAGGAAGAAGGCCGGTTTGGTTGGAATTGAGATATCTGCTATGGCCCATGGGAATCTACTCACCCATAGCCTTTCGAATGGCAGAAAGGCATCTTACTATCCCAGTTGCCATCTCCCCCTTACCCTGCCACCTAGTTTCCCTGCCACTTTTGTGAGTGGTGGATAAGTTCATCAGTTGTGTTATAATAAGGTTATAACTTTGGGACTTAGATACTGAAGCCCAAGATAACCAGGGGCCTCTGAGCGCACCCAGGAAGAAGTTGTGCCTTAAGTGCTTCCCAGCTAAGATCCAGGCCAGGACTGGCTGGAGCTGGTAGAGAGTTCACAGGAGACAAGGGTGACTTGGGGCTAGGGGTGCTTATGCTGCATCACAGAACTGGAAAGGGATTGGGAGTGTCTTGTAGGGGTTCAGAACAAGTCACCCCAAGATGTGCCTCCGTGGTATGTGGATTGTTTTGAGCTAAAGGTAACCAAGACCCTGTGTGCTCAAGAGAACACACCCTCCCTCCTTAACTACCTATAAGAACTTGAATTAGGGGCCTTGCCCATAATAAGAGATTATCAGACATAATCTTTTTTGACCTATTTATAGGGCAGGCAAACTTCTGCTCTTCTTATCATTCTGCAATGACCTCCCTCCCCGCTGAAACCCCAAGGTGACCCTTAGCTCAAAATGCCACGTATAGTATACCAAATCATTTTCCCTGACTGTCTTTGAAGCTTTTGTGTATGTGAGGTCTCTGACTCTCATGTATGCAGGGTTCCCATACTTACCGTATGTATGTAATTAAATTTGGTTATTTTTTCTTGGGAGTCTGTCTCATGTTTCTCTGATTAGACCAGTCCAAAGAACCTTGGGGGTAGAGGAAATGTTTTTCCTCCTCCACAGGCTGCAGGAAGATGGGGGAGGTACGAAGATCAGTGTGGACTCTGTCACCACATGCATAGACTGTCCTCTCCTGCAAGACAGCTCTTTGGTCCTGTCCTTTAAGAGAACTACAGCGTCTTCATAAGATGGCAGGCTATTTATCATCAAGGACAGGCCAGGCCTTGAGTCATTTTGCAAAATGGATCTCCTCTAGGTAAGCAATTCCAGAAATGACCTCTTCCTGAACCTAGCACCTCTGACCCAGTACTTGGCCTCTTTGGAGGGAGGCTCTGCCAGCATCACCAGGTCCTTCTGAGTCACCTATGTACACAAGCAGAACATCCAATCTAATGTCCTGTTGTGATTTAAGGCCACCCATTCCCAACTCTTGGTGACACAGAGGAAAGAAGGAAGCAACCCCCAGTCATCCTGAACTGGGAAGAAAGCAATGAGATAAGAAGGAAAATAGCCTTTATGGTCAATTAATATTTGACAAAGAAGGCAAGAATAGCCCTCACTGGTTTGGCTCAGTGGATAGGGTGTCGGCCTGCGGACTGAAGGGTCCCAGGTTTGAATCTGGTCAAGGGCACATGCTAGGGTTGTGGGCTCGATCCCCAGTAGGGGGCGTGCAGGAGACAGCTGATCAATGATTCTCTCTCATCATTGATGTTTCTATCTTTCTCTCCCTCTCCCTTCCTCTCTGAAATAAATAAAAATATATTTTAAAAAAAGAAAAAAAAAGAAGGCAAGAACATACAATGGGGTGAAGATAGTCTACTCAATAAATGGTGCTGGGAAAATACATTAAAAAATGAAAGTACAAGTTATAACAAGTTATAACAATACTAGAGGCTGGGTGCACAAAAATTTGTGCTCTCGGGGGGCTCCCTCAGCCCGGCCTGTGCCCTCTTGCAGTCTGGGACCCCTCGGGGGATGTCCACCTGCTGGTTTAGGCCCACTCCCCGGAGGATCAGGCCTAAGCTGGCAGTCAGACTTTCCTTCTGGCAGCCCCAGGGAGCCTCGGGGGATGTCCACTTGCCAGCGGAGAGCAGGCCTAAGCTGTAGTTGGACATCCTTAGCGCTGCTGAGGAGGCGGGAGAGGCTCCCGCCACCACCGCTGTGCTGGCAGCCGTAAGCCTGGCTTGTGGCTAAGCAGAGCTCCCCCTGTGGGAGCGCACTGACCACCAGGGGGCAGCTCCTGCATTGAGTGTCTGCCCCCTGGTGGTCAGTGTGTGTCATAGTGACCAGTCATTCCCAGTCGTTCTACTGTTAGGGTCAATTTGCATATTACCCTTTTATTATATAGGATAGCAGTATAAGAATAAACTTAAAATGAATTAAGACTTAAATGTTAGGCTTGAAACCATAAAAATCCTAAAAGAAAACATTATAAAATCGTGGACATTTCTCATACCAATATTGGTGATCCAAGGAGACTTGACTTAGGGTGGTGAACACACAATCAATATACAGATGATGTATATATTGCCTCAGGCAAGGGAAACAAAATAAAAAATAAATAAATGAGACTACATCAAAATAAAAGTTTTTTGCACTGCAAAGGAAACCATCAACAAAATGAAAAGACAACTCTCTGCATGGGAGAACATATTTGCCAATACATCTGATAAGGGGTTAATATCCAAAATTTATAAAGAATTTATAAAACTCAACACCAAAAAAACCCAAACAATCCAATTTAAAAATGGGCAAAGGACCTGAAGAGACACTTCTCCAAAGAAGACATACAGATGACCAAGAGACATATGAAAAGATGTTCAATGTCATTAATCATCAGAGAAATGCAAATTAAAACCACAATGAGATATCACCTCACACTTTTCAGAATGGCTACCATTAACAAATCAACAAACAACAAGTGTTGGCAAGGATGTAGAGAAAAGGGAACCCTTGTGCACTGTTGGTGGGAATGAAGATTGGTGCCGCCACAGTGTAATGGAGTTATCTCAAAAATTTAAAAATGTAACTGCCTTATGCCCCAGTGATCCCACTTCTGGGAATATATCCAAAGAAACCCAAAACACTAATATGAAATAATATATGCACCCCTATGTTCATTGCAGCATATTTACAATAGCCACCATTTGGAAGAAGCCCAAGTACCCATCAATAGATGAGTGGATAAAAAAGCTGTGGTACATCTACACAATGGAATACCACTCATCTGTAGAAAAGGAGAAATTCTTACCCTTTGCAACAGCATGCATGGACCTGAAGAGTATTACGCTAAGTGAAATAAGCCAGTCAGAGAAAGACAAATACGATATGATTTCATTTATATGTGGAATTTAATGAACAAAATAAACCAACAAACAAAATAGAAACAGACTCATAGATACAGAAACAGACTGACAGCTGTCAGATTGAAGGGGATTGAAGGGCTGGGTGAAAAAGGTAAAGAGATTAAACAAAATAAACAAACCACAAAACAACAACTCACGATACTGGTGATTACCAGAGGAAAGAAGCAGTGGGGGAAGGTAGAAGAGGGTGTAGAGGGGAATAAATGGTGATGGAAGGAGACTTGACTTAGGGTATATACAATATACAAATGATATATTATAGAATTGTACACCTGAAACCTAAACAATTTTATTAAGCAATATCACCCCCATAAATTCAATTAAAAAAAATGAAAATGGGACTGGGTGGAGGGGTACAGTGAGCAGCCTCTAAGATGATACCCAGGGATCCCAGCTCCCTGGCATCCATACCATTAAGTAATCCATTCCCTTGAGTATGGGCTGGATTTAGCAACTGGCTTCTAACAAACACAATATTTGAAACGGATGGCATTTCTGAGAGACTAGGTTGTAAATGACTGTGGCTTCCACCATGGGTACTCATGTTCTCTCTCAGTCCTACCATCCCCCACCAAGTCAAGCCATTGGTAGAGATGGCCACCCCATGATTGCCCTTTAGCCAGAGCCACCTAGCTAAGCTGCACCTGGAATCCTGAGAGAGATAATAAATATTTTTTGTCTCTGGATATAATTTTGTGGTATTTTGTTACACAGCAATATATAATACACAGGGCAGGTGATATGGGGGAGGGGGGGACAAAAACATCA
>NW_005871048.1:36522179-36525073 GCF_000147115.1 Myotis lucifugus | reverse complement strand
CACCAGGGGAAGACGCTCAATGCAGGAGCTGCCCCTGGTGGTCAGTGTGCTCCACAGCCAACCTCTTGCAGCCAGCCAACCTTTCCGCGGTCCCTACCCATGTCCGGGGCCAGCAACCAGCAGCTGGCAAGAAGGCCCCAGCTGGCAGCCGGAAGGAAGGCCCCAGCCGGCAGCTGGAAGGCCCCAATTGGCCCTGATTGCTGGCCAGGCCTAAGGACCCCACCCATGCACAAATTTTGTGCACCAGGCCTCTAGTATATATAGATTTTTTAATGGTTTTCTGGGTCCAATTGCCATAGTCAGGGCCAACAGTGCCAGGTCAGGGGATGTGTGTGCAACCCAAGTAGTTCTGCTCCTCCTGCCCCTGACTCTCACCTGCACATGACACTCCCCATTCTGTACTGTTGTTGTCCTAGCAGACTCTTAGCTGCTTGAGGGTACGGACTGTTGCTTATCTATCTCTGTATATGGGTATACATAGAAGATGCTCAGCAAACATACATGTGTGCTCTTACACAGGTTTGTGCCTTACACCGTCACCAAGATCCATGCTACCCTAGTTTGTCCCTAGGTAACTAAGCTTGTATCTCTAGTAACCCTAAACCCTGCCTTTAAAATTTTTTCCCAATTCCACTTTCCTTAAGGAAAGCAACCACTAATTTATCTCCAATGTATCTATCAATGCACCAAAACCCCATAAACACCTACTCCCATCTGTGGAAGGAGAAAAGCCTTAGTAAATAAGGATCCATAATTAACAAGCATCAGGAAACATGCCCTCTGTCCTTGGCAGCTTGTCCTTGGCATTTGCAAGACGTATCTCAGCACTAAGTGTAAGCCAAGAAGCCAGTTTTCTGCAGGAAAAGTCGCACATGGAGAAGCATTTGTGACAAAGTTGAACAAATGAAGGGGGTGAATCTTGGGGAAGGATTGGAAGATGAAGGGGGAAAATCTGAGTCTGTGCAAACCTGAGACCATAAAAAGTGTCTGAAGCCATCAGCTGGTATCTTGGAGGAGATCCCAGGGCAAACAAAACCTGCCTGAGGAGTCTGGAAAGTGTAACGTCCACCCGGATTTCACAAAGGCGCTGAAATCCTTCCCGCTGATACGGAGGAAGCCCTTTGAAGATAGCCAAGGCTCTAGGACACGTGCCCTCCCAGAGCAGGCAGCAGGGCAGGGCTGCCATCAAGGCTGAGTCAATAGGCCTGCAGGTCGGATGGAAGGCTTGGGAACAGGGCCAGACTTTGAAATCAGGGACTCAGATGTCATCTTGAAATCAGAAGGTGGTTAGGCCCTTTGCATTTCAACAAACGGAACATTTATCCAACAAGTACTGTGTAAGTGCCAACCCCTGTTCTATGAGACAAAGATATCCATTAAACAAACTAGACAGGAGACTTCTGCCTGGTGGGGAAGACAGACCTGTGCAGGAATAACAACACAGTGTGCTGTCCACGCTCACAAGCTACGTGTGAGTCAGGAGCAGCATTCCAGCTCAGAGGGTAGGGAAACCTTCCGGGGAAGGGACCTTTCCATTTAGACCTGGAGGATGAGCTAGTCAAGCAAAGAGGAAATGAGGAGAAGGAACTACACAAAGAGACTAGCCCAGGTTCAAGCCTGAAATCCTGTGAGCGCTGGCAGATTGGCTGAAACACACGCAGGAAGTCAGATGAAAGGCACTGGGATTTTTCATACTGGAAAAGGAAGGGCTAAAAGTTGAGTGAAAGTTTTCAGTTATAATAAGGTATTTATACAGAGGGAAAGTGGATGTAGGGGTCTGCCAGAGGCCAGCCAGTGTATAAGAGTTCAAGGATATAAAAGCACTGTTACCAGGGAGAGGCAGCTGAGCCATGTAGCTCCTCTCCTGTGGGGATGAGGTCAGGTCACACCAAGGGCCATGCTTGGTAAGAAGCAGGTGGCTGTTAACTGCCTCTAGGAAGGGTGAGTCACTTACCTGCAGGGCTTTTGTTTTGTGATGGGGTGTGCCTCAGGACCAGACTTGCTGAGTTTGAGATCACAGAGCAGTGACTGGGCAGCTGCTCTCCAGTCTCCCTCAACCCTCCGCCCCCGCCCCCAAGTGCTCCTGGCCCAATATTAATATCTCAATATGAAAGAACATCACTTTGAAGGAGCCCCGAATTGTTAGCCTTCCCAGAGTCTCAGCTTGGCTCTGTCCATAAGAAAGGAAACAGACTTTGAACATTTATTCTCCTTCTCTTTACTTTTCCCTGCCTTCTGATGCAGTTCCAAAGACTGAATTAAAGCAGAGGCAATGAGCCACTCAAAAAGCACCGCCTGCAAGGGTGGACTGGGCGCCCCGCTGAGATGGTGGTTCAGGTCCATACAAAGGCCTGGCTTTTCCCTCAGCAGCTGGGGCTCGGGTTCCACCCCCTCCCACTCCTGCTGGATAGGGCCCTGGGATTGCAGAGGGGGATGGGGCTGATCAGGAAGAGCCATAGTGGCCAATAAATGTATGGAAAAGTCCAATCTCCTGGCACCAAAAGGAATACAAAATAATGTAACATTTTAAAGCCTGCCAACCAGGAAAATTATCCTATATAATAAAAGGCTAATATGCAAATTGACCGAATGGCGGAACGACCGGTCGCTATGACGTGCACTGACCACCAGGGGGCACATGCTCAATTCAGGAGCTGCCCCCTGGTGGTCAGTGCGCTCCCATAGGGGAAGCGCCGCTCAGCCAGAAGCCGGGCTCATGGCTGGCGAGTGCAGCGGCGGTGGCGGGAGCCTCTCCCACCTCTGTGGCAGTGCTAAGGATGTCCAACTGCCAGCTTAAGTAGGGAGCGGGCCTAAGCCATCAGTCGGACATCCCCCAAGGGCTCCCAGACTGCAAGAGGGCCCAGACGACTGAGGGACACCGCCCCCCCCCCCCC
>NW_005871048.1:36520023-36522079 GCF_000147115.1 Myotis lucifugus | reverse complement strand
ACTGATAAAAGTAAGGTGAAGTTCTATTCTCTGATGGTGTTATGCGTAAAACCTTAGTGATCAAAGTTGGCTAATGGCACCAACTGCTCATGTTTCTGTTCTGCCATCCCTGTCCCAGGACAGGATGTTTCTTCTCACTGGGATGGGGAGCTAGACCTTGGCTTGGCTCTGCCTGGTAAGCAGGGGGGTCTGCACGGGGTCATCACTGGGATAACCGAGCCTGAAAGCCAGCAGCAGCCCATAGCCGTGCAGTCCCCCACAGCATCCGCGGATCCCGCCTTCAGGAGCAGACCAACCAGCCACCCCAGATGGTGTGTAAGAAGCAGGGAATTTCCTCTCACTGACATTTTTCCTTCAACCAGTACCTGTTGTGGGCACAATTCCTATGACTCAGCCACAGGACTATTTTACCTAAGGCAACAACGTTTAACCAACTACAGAAATCCAAGCATTTCTCCAACCAGGTCCTGTTGACCAATATGGAGCTCTCTAACTATGTAACATTTAAACCAAAACATGCTGCCTGCACCTAAACTGTCATTATTTGTTCCTCTTTTCAAGGAGAGACGCTCACAAAGCAATATCCCTTAGAAACAAGTCCCCGTGAGCAGGCTAGCCTCGGCATGACCTTCTTTCACCCCAAGGCCAGAGAGAAGGCATGACAAGCAGAACTTGAAGAGATAGCCTGGGTATCTGGCGTGTGTTCCTCTTCATTTCAGAGCCTCAAACACGGACGGTGGCTGAGGTCCTGGGGACTTTGTGTAAATGAGAGTAGTCAGGGGAACACCACTCCTCCAGGATGTAGCAAGATGGAAACTGATTGTAACTAAAGATTAAAGACTGGTTGATGCCAATCTGTTACAGAACGAGACACGACATTCCATTCCGAAGCCAGGGAAGCCAGCGCCGGCATCAGAAGCCACCATGAGCTTTAAGAACCCACCTGAGTCTCGCCCCGCCTCCTTCAGAGCAGCCTATGCTGGCGGATTTGCCTGTGGTCACTGGGACGAGGGCAGATGGTCACCAGCCTCGGTGACCTGAATGTGGGAAGGTGATTTTCCTATGAGATACAGAAAAAACATTAATAAAGTTCCTTTTCAGGCTGATAATTCCAACTACTTTCAATTTTTTTTTTCTTTTTCAATTTCTAAGCCTCCAATGAGCTTTTTCCTGTTTCCATACCTCTTTAGCTGGCATTACTTCTTGGTGAAACTGTGGCACTTGCCTCCCCACTGCCCTCCCTGCCCCCCACCCAGCACAGGCCCTCCACCGGGTAGATAGTCACTCACCCAAGGCTCCTCGAGTCCTCAGGTGTAAGAACAGGACTTCCTACACATTATCCTCTGTCCTTAAAGGTACAGGACAAAGGGAAGGGAAGGAAGCCCAGCACTGGAGGTTGCAGGAGAGCACAGTAGAGAGTGGGGCTTTTTAAGAGCAAGTTGGGCTCCATTTCCAGCTCTCCTGGCTGTGCGACTTCCTGCAACATAATTTCTGAAACGCAAAAACCATTTACCTAATGCGTGAATACGATTGTGAAGAGTTTGGTAGCCATCATAAAAGGCAAATGGTGTTTGGCATACAGCACGTCCTCAGCGAGAGTTCCTTGCCTTGCCCCTGTAATTAGCAAGATATGGCATACCTGATGGACTCATTTACAGCCTCCGAAGAGGTGGTGGTGAATTTGGGCCTCATCTCGGGGGACTGAGCTGGCTGGTGAGGCAAGAGAGTAGGAGCAATTTCTAAGGCATTGAGTCTCCTGGGAGGGCTGCTTTATGAGCGAGGGGACCATCGACTATAATCCTGGAATTTAAGATTCAGCAGAGCCTTGCCTGGTTTGGTTCAGTGGATAGAGCATCAGCCTGCGGACTGAAGGGTCCTGAGTTCGATTCCAGTCAAGGGCACATGCCCGGGTTGCCGGCTGTGTCCCCAGTGGAGGCCGTGCAGGAGGCAGCCAATCAATGATTCTCTCTCATCATTGATGTTTCTCTCTCTCCCTCTCTCTCCCTTCCTCTCTGTAAAGAATCAATAAAATATATTTTTTTAAAGAGAATTATTA
>NW_005871048.1:36479934-36519468 GCF_000147115.1 Myotis lucifugus | reverse complement strand
AGCTTTTTTGGGGGAAAGAAGGACCTGTGAACCCCAGTGACAGAACACACGCAGGTCCCACTCAGAGGGGCCTGCTTCTCGGCCTGGAGTCCTGGATGTGGCCCACATCCATCCATCACCTGTAATGCCTTAAACCCAAGCACTTGCATTCAAGAGCTGGCTTAAGAACAAGAAAACACAGCTACCTTAGTGAAGCCCAAGTAACATGTCCACACCATACAGCTGCTTCCCACACACCATCAGTGTATCCTCTAATCCAGTGGTTCTCAACCTTGGCTGCACATTAGAATCACCTGGGAACCTTTTTAAAATCCTGATTTCTGGGCCTCATCCTCCGGAAATTCTGTTTCTTTGTTACTAATGTTGTGGCCCCATCCCAAAGAAACAGAATTTCTGGAGGATGAGGCCCAGAAATCAGGATTTTAAAAAGGATCCCAGGTGATTCTAATGTGCAGCCAAGTTGAGAACCACTGCTCTAATCAAAGGCTTTAATGCAAAAAGTTTATGCAGAAAGAACTCACTAGCCTCATGGGTGTAAAAAATAAAAAGCAAAATTTCAGGTAAACACATTCCGCTGTGGATCTTCAGGCTGAAGTTCCTTGACTCCTGAGCCTCTCCACCTCCCCTCTGCCCTGTCCGGGGACCTCCTGTCTGCTGAAATCCCTGGTGGGTGAGCCTCCGGGAGCAGGGTCTGAGCCCATGCACCCTCCTCCCCTTACTGCACAGCTGCCTGTCCTTGCCTCCAACGCAGAGTGCACTTGAATGATCCTGGCTACAAAACGATTGCCGAGAGGGCAAACCCCAGCTTCGATTTATTTAATGTAAATAAAAGCACAATAAGTCCTGTCTACCGAGGAGGGGAGGAGTGTGTGTATCGACTCTGCCCTGCTCTGCAAGGCTCTGGTGTGATGTGAACAAGAGGCAGGTTCCTGCTTACTGGCTTGTTTGCAGGCTGGCTCCTCAGTGCCCAGGCTCGGTCTTGAGGCCCATGGAGGAGAGGGAGCGAGGAAGGGAGAGAATGTGTGTGTGAGAGTGTATGTGAAACCATGAGCCCTTGGAGTAAAAATCCTGGGGACATCCATGTTTAATAATGGGATTAAAATGAAGATTTCCAGAAGAGGTGAGATTTTATTTATCTACCATCTTGAGTCTCCAATGAGGGCTCAGCTGGGCAGAGTGGGATATGAAAACCAGTCTGGAAAGTGGGCCACTTCATTCTTCTCTTAAAAGGGTGTAAGAGGTTTATAGTGGCTATCTGGGGGGTAGCTTACAAAGTGTTTAATTTTCTTTTATAGTGTTCTGTATTTTTAAAAATTGTTAGAGACATTATTATCTCTATTGTTAGAATGACAAAGGTTATTAAATGAAATACCTTAAGCTCAATGATTGATTAGTTGGGAGAATTAGTTTGAGAACGAAATCGCCTCTCCTGATGGTCACAAGGTTCTGAGGCCGGGCCCAGGGCAGTCTGAGTCACCCTCTTCTTCCTTGTGTCACCTGATGGGTGGCTCCTATGGCAACGGAGCAAAGGTGAAAGAGCTGTGGCAGGTACCTCAACACTGACTGAACATACCTGCTCTCAGTGACTGGTAAGGGTGGTCACAGGTGGGCAGGCTGGTCTTTCAACAGCCTGGAATCAAACCTACACAAGTGATAGCTATTAGAAAAAATAGATTTTAAAGTTTAAGAGTTGATTGGGAAAGAATAAAAATGGGCCAACACATTTAAAAAACTGGGATAAGCCCTTGCTGGTTTGGCTTAGTGGATAGAGCCTCAGCCTGTGGACTGAAGGGTCCTGGGTTCGATTCTGGTTCAGGGCACATGCCCAAGTTGCAGGCTCATCCCCAGTAGGGGGCATACAGGAGGCAGCTGATCAATGATTCTCTCTCATCATTGATGTTTCTATCTTTCTCTCCCTCTCCTTTCCTCTCTGAAATCAATAAAAATATATTAAAAGAATAATAAAATAAATAAAAATAAAAAATTGGGATAAAAATGAAATAACTTAAAATTTATCATTTTAACCATTTTAAAATGTACAATTCAGAGGCATTAAGTACATTGATGATGTTGTGCAACCATCACCTCTATTTAGTTCCAGAAATTTTTTATCGTACAAATAGAAATTCCACACTCACGGCTGACACGTTCTAAAAGATAATTTATTCTTTTTGTTCCCCCATATGTGGGACAATTGTGAAGTAACAAGGAAAAACAGTTAAACAAAACCTTTCTTTAAACATAAGCAAATTAAAAAGAAATGACATTAATACTTCTAATGAAAACATGAATCTGTTCACAGTCTGGTACAGAAAAAAAAATCTAATGCATTCTATTATGGATAAAATAAAATCTCAGATAAAAGTGTTACAGAAAATTAATCTTTAAAATTCCCTTTAAGTCCTGAGTGCCGAATGTGCACACTGTACATAGCAACCAAGAAGCCAGAATCGGGGACAGCTGCCGGGAGAGCAAGAGAGGTCATCCAGTGATGCCTCCAACCTTAAAGTATTAATGGTACCTATAGCGCTGGGATTAGAAGGATCCAGAAGGAATATCTGGGCTCAGTTAGTTCATAAATCTGCCACAGGCTCGGGAGAGGTAATAGTATTTTGGCCGGCTGTGTGCCAACCCAGGAGTGTGGAATAGGCTGGTAATAGGTGTCATTAGTTCTAGCACCATTTCCTTCCAATCATCCTATTTTAATACAATCCAAGTTGGTAGCGACCAGAAAACACAGCTACTGAATGGAAGGAACCTAGCATATTAGTTGGTGGTTTTGTTTCTAGTGTCCTACGAAGAATAAATAGAACTGAGGATTACTGGCAAACGAACAGTACCTTTGGCAGGCACATTCCACCCCTACCCCAGCGGACATTACAACTTTACTATGGGGTGTCCAATGACTGCCCAGGTGTGCAGACTGTGCTCCTACCCAACGAGGCAGCTTGAGAACAGAAAATCAATGGTTGGAAGATATTTATATTATCCCTGTATTCAACTCATTGGACTACCACCTTTCATGGTGTGAGACTTTCTCATTTGCTCATTCATTCATTCACTCATTTATTTTTTTAAAAGTGTATTGAGTCCCTGACCGGTTTTGCTCAGTGGATAGAGCATCGGCCTGCGGACTGAAGGGTCCCAGGTTCGATTCTGGTCAAGGGCATGTACCTTGGTTGCGGGCACATCCCCAGTAGGGAGTGTGCAGGAAGCAGCTGAATCAATGTTTCTCTCTCATCGATGTTTCTAACTCTCTATCCCTCTTATTCTCCTTCCTCTGTAAAAAATAAAAAAAAATTTAAAAAGTGTATTGAGTGCCTTCTATGTACCAGGCACTGGTGATAAGCAGAAAATGAAACAGTGGAGCTAATGCAAAAAAGGGTATAATTTTTGCACACATTTCTCTGAGTCCGATACTCTTTGGAGCTAATCTGGACCGATGCATGTCAGTAGGACTTTAGTGGGACTGAGAAAGGGCTGGCAGGTCACACTGTGCATCCTGCCCCTCACCCCAGAACCTCAATAAAAGCAGTGAGACTGGGAGAATAAGAGAAATGTGGATGTGCCCTCCTGGCTTTCTCAAGACCCAGAATCCCAGATGCTGGCCATTTCCTTTTTTAAATTGCCCACTTCCATCATCTCGAACAATAGTGCCCTTTCCTGGGGCTTTTCCTCACTGCCGGGGAATAGCAGTCAGTGCACTCATCCTACATTATGAGACAAAGCCATAGTCATGATAATAAACTCCATGTAACTAGAAAAGTGCTCACCAGACAGATGACCCCGACCCAAGCCTTGCCCACCCAGGCCTCTTCGTGTCTACCATGAACTCACAGAGCCGGGCGGGCCGCCTTCTCTGGCAGGGCTCACTCTTGGGTGTTGGGGCAAAAGGAAGGCAGAGCTCAGTGTTCCCCAAACCAGTGGTGCTCAGAGTGGAGAAGCAAGGCAGCCTTCTCAGGCGCAGGATGCCTGAGTCACAGGGAAGGGGAGGAAAAAACCAGGGGGGATCTGCGGGTAGCAGGAAGTCTGGACAAAATGAGCAATGGCTGGGGGGAAGTTGGGGCTAAAAACACAGTTCTTTATTGTAAAAAGCAGAACCAAGGAGTAGGCATGTTGCCATACTGACCTTACCAGTGAAATGGGCCTTATGCTCCAGGACGGGCTGAGTGATGAGGTGTGTGAGCGAGGGTGACCAAGGCGCGTATTCACATGGAACGTCTGAACATGATCTCTCCCAGACAGGGAGACCCCCTGGCCAACAGAGCCATTAACAATTGTCTGCTCCCTTCATTTGTTACAAGAAATGTGAGTCACGCCAATAAAAGCTGGCTATTGGCAGAGGGAAACCTAACATCTGACTTGTGAGGCAAAAGGAGCCAGCTGCTCCGGCCTCCAGGACTCACTAACTTCCTATTTCAAATCAAGTTCCCAGCAGACCCACGGCTCCGGAAAAGGGGGATGAACCCAATCACCCTCTCCTCTAGACACACACACCCCAGCCAACAGCGGGAGGGTTCCAGATTTTTATCGTCTTCTTAAATGCACAAGGGGTTGAAATGAGACAACCACGTTAATGTGGTTTAGGGGCAAAAGAAGGACCAGGTGAAGCCATTGGGAGAACAAATGAGTCACACGAGTAGAGTCTGAAGTCCAACTTGCAACAGAAAGGCTTTCTAGCGACCCACCCAAGGCTGCCCCAGATCCTACATCCAAGGGCCCCAAGCCCCAGTGCTCTTGGGGTCACAGCGGGGGTCCTGATCCGGGTAGAACACAGGCACCGAGTGTTTGTGGTAGAACTGTAGCCGGGAAAGGAGCTGCTTGACCACATGGGGATACTCCCTGGACAGGTCATGTCTTTCTTCTGGGTCCCGATCAATATCAAAGAGCCAGAGGGTCTTGCTTGGTGGGTCCGATGAGGGTATCTCAGAAACATTGTATTGTGATGGTGGAGGGAACCAGTGACCACAGCCTGGCAAAGAAATATAACTGTTTATTGAAGAGAGACATGGTAGGTCAGTTCTAATTTCGTGGAGCGTGCCCGGGGGACAAAGCTGAGCTGGGTTGTGGGCATGGACACACGAAAAAGACGGGCCCTTGATGCTGTGTCTGGACCGAAGACTCGGACATGTCTCACTGCTTCACACCCAGGGGCGTGTCCAGAAAGATGAATGCATGTGCGTGTGTGTTTGGGGGGGGGGGGAGTATTTGTCACATGACTTGGTATTTAGTAGTCATGGGCCAGGGATGCTAAAATGTCTTGCAACACATGGTGCAGTCCCAAACAATGAAGCATTGTCTTGCCATAGTCGCCAAGAATGTCCTCATTATACACACTGCTTAATCACATCATGACCTTAACCATCATGCCACATACTCAACAAGTCCTTCACAGCTGTCGCTGTTAGAGAAGGTGCTCAGGGGAAGCAGCCTCCTCCCCCAGCTACACAGTGGGTTGAGGATGTAGCTCTCAGAGGTTCTCTTTGTTGTGCTTGAGAACCACGTGTATCTGAAATCCTTATTTTCCCTGAAGCACTAGAGTGGCATTTCTTCCCTTTATTCCTCCTACAGTTAATTCTTAGCTTTTTGGGGGTGAGGGGTCAGGGTTAGTAGTAGATCCCACCACTCCCCGAGCCCTCATTCAACAGCCCCAGAATTATGAGTTGTTCCACTACGGGGAGTGCTGAGCATTCTACCTGGGTAGCCCGTGAGGAGTTTCCAGCTTCTGTGTCTAATTGCAGCATGGACAGATGTGTTGAAGGCTGAATATTCTGGAAGAGAAGAGTCACCCTTTGCTGGAGCCGTGCTGTTCCCAGGACCTGGGAAGAAATAGTTGGGGAGAATTAGATCACTGCTATCGGAATGTGTCATTATAAATCAACATTTTATTTCCTTCTTGCAGAACAGTAGCTTTTATTCAACACTGGAGTGTAAATGTGTATCCTGCCACAGAAATGAATCTTCTATTAAGTATAAACAGAGCCAAAGTTACATTAAACGTCAGTCATAAACCACCACGAATATAAAAGAAATCCCAAAGAGATTAGAATACTAATTCATCCTTAAAATCACTGCATTCTGCCAACGCACAGCTGGCCATGTGCAGAACAGTGTTCTGTTACAGCATGCTGGGTTGTTTGTGTGTTTTGCTTATGCTGTTAAATGACTGAATTAAATAAATACATTTTCTGTGTAAACTTATACCTAGGGAGAGAATATAATACACCATAAAATGCACATTTTAATGGAGTCTATTTCAAGCTATGGGAGGTCAAGCATGCAATGATAAATAGTACATACATTAATTTTTAACCACAGGTATGAAATCTAAAAGTAATTGAGCAGTGCTCAGCTAACCATTCAGACAGGATAATTATGGGTGTAGGAATAAATTTGGTACACAAATTATTGGCTGGTATTGTGGAGGACATTAATTTATCATCTTGAGGTCTTATATTAATTGATCAATAGGTTTTTGAGGAGAGCAATGAATACCTGTCCCTCTTTCCCTTTTGAGTTTGGAACCAATTGAGGTAGAGGCCAAACAGACGAAGCTGAAAATATTGCTTTTGTTTCTGATAAACTTGATTGGTGAGAACACAAGTTCAGATCTGTGACAGGGAAGCCTTGCTAATAACTGGCCCCTGGCTTAGGAAGCTAAGCCACCCAGCACTGGTCTCGCTGGACACCCACCAGGCTCCCCCGGGATGCACAGCTCAGAGCAGACCAGGGTGCTTCCAGATACCCACAGACAAAGGCTCTGACCTGAGCAAGTTTAGTTCCTTCTGTAGGAGAACTCCCTCTTTCACCTGCTTATGGGGGTGAGGAGTAAGGTCCAGAGAGACCCAAGTTCACCTCTAGTTGATGATCCTGGAGGGCAAGGATCCTGAAGGCTCCCACCTCCTCTTACCTGTCTATGTTTAAAAGCCTCAACTTAGGGCCTAACTGTATAATATTTAGTCTAAGTCCACATTTATCTGTTAACTTTTCAAACATGGTCACAGCAATCACCTTGGGTGCACGTCCAAAGACGGCCAGACCACCCGCCCAGTGACTAATGGCCGTATTAGCCTGTGATAAGCCTGTGCCCATGGTTGGTCCATCTGTCCATCTGGTGCATGGACTTTGAGGGCGCCCTGCTCCCTGCCAGAGCAGACTTCTGTGCTGCTCAGGGCTGCAGGCAGAAGTGTTGGGAAAGGCAGGGTCCCATTCTTTTGCCAGTCTTGTGGAAATGACCCTGAAGACATCTTGGAGACTGAGCCAATCAACATGGGTGGTTTTAGACCTTCAGTCCTAACAACTGCATACCAACAAGTCATTAGCACCAAAGGAAATCTTTTTGACTTCTTGATTCTGTTTGCTTGTGGCTGTTTTGGCTCCAATAGCTTGAGGAGGTCCATCACAGGAAGTGGTTGTTAATAGACAGACTGTGGTGAACTGCAGCCCTCATGATTTACTCCTCACAAGTCTGCATGGTGGCCACGTTTTGATACCAAAGAATGTTAAATAACACAAGTTTGCTTTGTGGAACATAAACAGCAACAACAAAAAGGAAATTCGGCTATCTCAGCTATACTTATATTTACATACCTTTTTTTTCTTAAAACAAACAGGAACATAAAATACCCAAACAATAAATAAGACTAAATGATGAAAGATGCTGTTATCTCAATGAATTTTTCATTTTTAGAAATTAAATAAAGGAAAAATTACTAGAAATAGTATAGCTAGTACCCTGTGAGCTGTCACCCAGAATGAACAGATGTTAGCATTCAGTCACATTTGCTTTTTATTTTTTAATTAAAGAAACAGGACAATGAAGATGAAGTGACAGTTTCCTTTGTCCCCATCCTCAATCCCAGACCCTCACCCACTCCCCAATGGAAGTGCACAGTGTTTCCTTCAGCTGTTTAAAAATACGTTAACATAAATATGTGTCAAGGAATAATATACAGTACTGTTTGATACTTTAAAAATGCATGTGTGTGTAAAGCTATACATATTCTGCATCTGTTGTTCACCCATAATAGTATTTTTAGAGCCCTATTATAAACGCATATATATTTAACTGTTTAACATTTCACTATATAAAAAACACATTTTATTTAACCTGTGAGGGGCTCTTAGGTTCCTTCACTTTTGCTTTTTCCTATTATACTCTATCCTGCAGGGAACATGTTGCCCACAGCTCCTTATGCATACGGGCTCTGGGTGTGTGCCTGGCAGAACTGTCTAGTTCAGTGGTTCTCAACCTTCTGGCCCTTTAAATACAGTTCCTCATGTTGTGACCCAACCATAAAATTATTTTCGTTGCTACTTCATAACTGTAATGTTGCTACTGTTATGAATCGTAATGTAAATATCTGATATGCAGGATGGTCTTAGGTGACCCCTGTGAAAGGGTCGTTCGACCGCCAAAGGGCTCGCGACCCACAGGTTGAGAACCACTGGTCTAGTTGCAAGGTGCACACATTTCCAACTTCACAACATGTACTGATTGGCCCGCCTACCAGTAATGTCCCTATTTCTTCACATCCTCTCAGATACTTTCAGAATTTAAATTTTCTACCTCTCTAAAAATTTGAGAGAGAATCTATAGCTTAAAAAAAAAATCATTTGACCAGCAATCATATCTTTCTTTTTCTGTGTCAATCCTAAGACTGCTTTAAAACATTTTAAAATAACACTCATATAAAAATGTGCACAAATCTCGCTTGACAAAGAGTGGACTCTCCCTTGTAAACACCAGCCCACTCAAGAAAGAGAACATTACTAGGCCTGCAAAACCCTCCTCTCCCCAAGGTAACTGCTTTCCTAACTTCAACTGGTATTTTCAGGATTAAATCCACAGTGTATGAGATAAGACTATCAAGATGAGGGATAGGAGGCAGAGATTACTTAGAATGTTAACAAACTTTTAGAATTTCTCTGAGGCAGTTGGATTAAATCCAGATTTAAGAAATACTTATTGCCCAGCTGGTGTGGCTCAGTGGTTGAGTGTCAACCTATGAACCAGGAGGTTAAGGTTTGATTCCTGGTCAGGGCACATGCCCAGGTTGCAGGCTTGATCCCCAGTAGGGGGCATGCAGGAGGCAGCCAATCAATGATTTTCTCTCATCATTGATGTTTCTCTCTCTCTCTTTCTCTCTCTCTCTCTCTCTCTCTCTCTCTCTCTCTCTCTCCCTCCCTCCCTCCCTCCCTCCCTCCCTCCCTCTCTCCCTCCCTCTCCATTCCTCTCTGAAATCAATAAAAATACATTTTTAAAAAGACATATTTATTGATTAAAAACTATGTGGTAAGAAAGCTTTGTGTTCTAAAATTCTATGACATGAAGTAGTAAGCAAAGAGACACCTAAGAGAAGTTTTGAATGTAAAATCTAAGATATTTAGGGGCTGTTATAAATAATAAAATTTCAAGTTTGGTGACTGGGAGAATAGAGTTGCTGCTGGCAGAATAGAGAGGCTGGAACAAGAAATAGTGGCAATAATATGATTCTGGAGTCAGGTATACCAACTTTAAAGAATTAATATTAGCTCAAGGTAGAACTATCACTACACATTGGAGCGAACAGACTGGCCCTGCATGAGAGACTGAAGCATACTCTCACTCAAGCACCACCCACAACGCAGTGATCACTGAACCCTGGGCATGCATTAGTTGTCTGGAGAGAGAAGCAAGAAGAAATCACTTGCCCAGAGACAGAGCACTGAATGCCAAAACCCCCACAGAACTGTTAGCAAATGAAGCAGAGAAGAAAATAATATGAGGAAGAAAAGCAGTTGAACAGGACATCACACAAGTCAAGAGAGCAGAGCGTTTCAGACCATGAATCACAAGTACCAAATATTCCACCCATCAGCTTGGTGAATAAAAAAATAAATAAATAAATAAAAAATAATAAGCAAACTGAATTTGTTAACCTTTGGGAAGAAAGTAGGGAGTTCAGAGAGAAGCATAAGCAAACAAATCTTTCTCTTTTCCTTCTGAGCTAAAAGCCACCTCTACGATGATAAGGCTTTCTGGCTATAAGTTATAAGATGGATTAGTCATGTGTATTGGTTTTGATGTGAAAAAGATCAGCAGAAACCCTGAGGGCAAACGAAGGAAATCAGTATTTTACATAACATTTAATGAGCTTAATAGAGGTCCTTGTCTGCACAGCCTCTGGAAATGTGAAGCAGTTCAAGTATCGAGTGAGGAGGGCCAATCAATGGCTTCGTGGAGAATTGTGCTCGCCAGAGCCAGGGGTTCCAGACACGCCTGGGAGTGGTCTCTAGATGGGATGGTGAGTTAGTGGGTGGGGGTCCAGGTTCCCATCTCCACTTCAATCAGCACCCACCATTTAACCCTTTAGGAAGCACCTGTAGTATTTGCTCAATATACTGTACATCTCTACATTTTTGTTTGAAGAAAGGGCCTGTGGCTAAAATATAATTTGAAAGACAGTAATTAGTGATAGGTGAAGGATTCACCAAGTGGAAAAGGGACTGAGAAATGCCCAAGGACACACCTGACCTCCTGGTATTCAATGCTTCTGTCTCTTGTTTGTACAATGCATCCTCCTGACTCTTTGGAAACTACTGTCTCATATCATCTATGTGTGTTTTATAAAATACATTAATTTTTATGACTATGTACTTTACACATTTATTGTAGATACGTTGAAAAACACACAAAAAAGTATGAACAGGAAAATTAAAATTACCTGTAGATTTATTAGCTGTTGTTTAGATTTTGGTGTATAATCCTTGAGACTTTTAACTACACAAAACTTAAATAAAATAAACGTGTTAGCTGACTTGCAAATAAGAGGTAGCTTCACAGAAAACAAACTTTTCATGCCTGGAGGAAACAGGGCAGGGTGGGGAGGAGTCCCCAGCATCAGTGCAGGCCGGGTCTCCTCTCCCCGAGAGTGAGCGTGGCTGGAGAATGGGGCTTAGAAAGAGTTAATGCTCTGAGTGTGTAGGAAGGGATGGTAATGAGGACCTGGCTGTGGGACTGAGTGAAGGCCCGCCCCCACTCTCCCAGAAGGCAGGGTGCACAGCAGTTCAGAGCACACACTTTTGGAGCCCAATTGCTTGGGTTTGAATCTCAGCTCGGTCACTCACTGGCTGTGGGACCTTAGGCATTAGCTGACCTTCCTAGGCCTGGATTTTCTCATCTGTAAATGAGGATAATATCATCTATTTCACAGGATTGTTGTGTGGCCTAAATGTGATGATAAATATTAGCACTATGCCCAGTATATAGTAAGTGCACAATAAATGTTATTATTACCAGTTGTGCAATCTTGGGCAAGTTTCTTAACTTCCCATGCCTCAGTTTACTATCTATAAAATTAGTATAACAATAGTTAGTGGTATAAGGCACATACAGGACTTAGCACAGTATCTGGCACACTGTAAGACTACTGTCAACATTAATGATAACAGTGCACTTACTATCTGCTTCAAACATAAAGCACTATGTTAAGTGTTCTAAGTTAACTCATTTATTCCTTGCAATAGTTCTATGAAATAAGTAATAATGTCTGCCAAAAACTGTCATTAAATGCTAGAAAGGTTTTTTCCTTTTATATCCTCTTTTACTTAAGAACTTAAAAAAAAGGAGAAAAGTAGGCAGAAGCAATTACTATATCAGAAAACAAAAAACACACAAATCACTTCTTTGGCCTGGGCTTGGAGAGGATCTGCATTTGCTCCCCCATTCGTGTTCCAGACTTTGAACAGGGTTGGGGGGGAACTATCAATGGCGGAAGTTTTAATTTGCTGCTTTTAGGGTTTAGTCCCTTTTCTGCCCTGTTGAGGGGCCTGCCATTTATTTCCTCTGAGCTCTCTTTCTTTTTGATCACTTTAATAATGTACAAAGATAAGTTTAAATTTTTATTCTAGCTCTAATGACCCATTTTATTCCTCCTGCTGATATGAAGCCATCTTCACACTTCAATGGCACATGCCTATTAGAACAAAACTTACTCACTTGGGCTAAGTGAAAAAAAAAACCCTAGCTTTTCTAGATATCTGGCTGTCAATGTCTTTCCTAATATGGAATCCTTCATGTATGTTCTTTAAAGTGTTTCTTTTTTAATTGATTTTTTTTAGAGAGAGGAAGGGAGATAGAGAAAGAGAGAAAGAAACATTGATATGAGAGAGAAATATCGATCAGCTGCCTCCTGACTAGGAATGAAACCCACCACCTTTTGGTGCATGGAACAACGCTCCAACCAACTGACCCACACTGGCCAGGGCTCACGTATGTTTTTTAATGAATAGGTAAGACTTAGGTTTAATTAGCACAACTACCTTCAACTTCTGTGCTTAAGTTAAAAGTTCTTGAAAGTAGATTGTTTGCTAGCTTATTACATGAGTCAATATGCCTCAGAGTCTATTTGCACTAAACATTTGATTGGTGGACAATTTCTTCATGGCTAAATCCAAAAAAAGTTCAAAGGACCCCAAATTCAAGGGAAGTTCAAGTCAATAGTATCCTTATTGTGCCGCTAGTCTGAGCCTCAGTGCCCACAGCCTGCACGTTCCCCAGATCATAGCACACTGGGGCTACATCTGGCCAGATGCACTTGGGCACATGTGGATCAAATCTCCAGTCTGCTCATGGTTTTACATGTTCCCAGAGCTGTGGGCTCAGGCCAGGCTGCCTCGCATCCCGCTGTGTGGCAAGGACTTACCTACCCAGATGCAAATGTGCACACTGTTGTCTTGATGCTTGTTTTTGAAAACCATTCTGAATCTAAAAATAGAAGTTTTCTCTAAAAATAATTCCCAAAGAAACACTGGCCAGAAGCCCCACACTCTGAGCTGATGCTTCACTGACCCTCTTTGCATAATTTTCAGAAGCGAAAAAAGGCCCCAATAGCCATACGTACGGCCCTTGGGGCTGGAGAGCTGGGACTTATAGAACTGTGAGGAATTAGCAGCAGCACTCTCTACACTGTGGCTCTAGTTCTGGGAAGGAACTCAGAGAAACCACAGTGCATTTTAGTAGCTTTCAGAATAATCTCTCCTTCTAGTATCTCATTAAGTTACTTAACCACTCTGACTTCCTGTTTCCTTGTATGTAAAATGGGGATAAAAATAATGTCTACCTCCCAGGATGACTGTGAGGATGAAATGAGATCCTATGGGTGGTGGGTGTGCTGTGCACTGTGAGTATAAATGTCCTGGTTCCCGGTCTCTCGAATTCCCTCTGCAGTTGCCACAGGACTGGTTGACCAACTGAGAGAAATCATTTCAGTTTTGGTTGAACCTATGGCCTTTGATTGATAGCCATCAAAATCAGGTGTGATCAACAGCCCAACTCTGTAATGACCGTTAGATCTGAACCAGCTGCCAAGGGACCAAGGTGTTAGAAAATCATGGGTAAGAGGGGATGAGGAAATGTGGAGGTGTTAGTCATAGGGTACAAAGTTTCGGTTATGTAAGTCCCAGGGATTTACTGTACAGCCTAGTGCCCATAGTTAACAATTCTGTATCATCAATACTGTGTCATCAGTACTGTATCATCACTACTCACTACTCTGTGATGCACTTAAAAATTGGTTAAGTGTTCTTATCACACACACACACACACACACACACACACATAATAAATAAAGAGGGCAGGAGGAAACTTTTGGGAGGAGACGGATATGTTTATATTATAGATTGTCGTGATGGTTTCACAAATGTATATTTATCTCAAAAGTCATTGTCGTATACATTAAATATGTACAGCTCTTTGTATGTCAATCAGACCTTAATAAAGCTGTTTAAAAACAAATGAATAAAAACTAATGTGAAATAATAAAGCAATGCCACATAAATTCTCTATGCTAAATCAGAGGTTTAGCCAAATATTGTGAAAATAGAGTGAAACAGAACAGGGATTGCCAATTATGGTTCTACTTTGGGATTGCCTGACACCCCAGTCACCATCACACAAACTCGGTCTCCTTGAGCCCAGCACAGCTCAGCCCTGGGCTCTCGCCTGGCCCAACGTGGGCTGTTTGGTCTTCTGTCACCTCCAGTGAGTTGAAATCACCATCTTTTAGCAGCAGCATCTATTATGCTTGGGATTGTCTTGAGTAGTTCCTCCCTGCAAACAAACTCTATGCAGCTGCCCCTATAACACAGCTAAAAGCAGGAAAGTCCAGTGTCCACTTGCTTCATTGTTTTCAGTCCGCAGAGGACTCCTCAGGCTCCAAGGATCTCAGGTGACAGACAGTGGCCAGCACACTCTGCTGGAGGCACCCACGTGGGCAGAGGTGCAAAGAATGAGGGGGCCTGTGGGCAGGGGCAGCATGTCAGCCTTGGGGGACGGTGGAGCTGGTTTGTGGTTCTGGGTGACAGTGGCCACATGCCCTTTGCCCGTTGGGGCCAGTCCCACCCCTCGGTCCCTGTACAGCTCTACCGGCATGAACTCTGGAGAAGGGGAAAATAAGGAGGCCTGACCACCACTAGAAATCCCCCCTAGGAAAAACCAAGATGGTGGCATAGATAAACACGGGAGTTTGCTGCCTCGAACAACCACTTCAAAAATACAACTAAAAGACGGAACGGACATCATCCAGAACCACAGGAAAGCTGGCTGAGTGGATGTTCTACAACTAGGAGGAAAGAGAAAAGCATACCGAGGCTCAGAGGAGGCGCAGTGCTGAAGTAAAATACTAAGGTTCGGAGTGCATGCGGAGCGGGCTGGAGGCTGAGGGTACGGTTGTCGTTTTCAATCGGGAGGGAGTCTCAGGCTCTGAGCTCCAGTTCCGGGCGAGTCTCTAAGGACCCACACTCATACGGGAGAAGCGGGACTGTCTGGCATCGCTCAGAACCCTAGGGCAGCTTTCTCTCCGTGGGGCTTGCAGCGACTACTGGGACACTGAGAAGCAGAGCCTCTGAGGGCAAGACTGAGAGCAGCCATAACTGCTAACCCCGCCCTGTTGATCCTGTGGGACCCGCCCCACCCAAGCCCTGCAGGGAGGCTCTTGCTGGATAGCCTCAGGCAAAGGCTAGATTAGCACCTCCCTAGAGATCCAGGAGCCAAGAAGCCCAGAGGTCAGAGTGGGACCATCCAGTTTGCAGCTCCGTAGAACCATAAAAGACACACTCGGGGGCAGACTCAGTGAGCACCAAAGCCCCATCGAAGCAAGTCTAGCCCCAGAGGGGTGTCTCCAGCACAGAAGTTCTCCCACCGCAGACACAGCTGATTCTCACAGCCAATTGGCCTGGAGGTCAATTCCTCACAGTGATAACTACAACAATCAAGGCTTAACTACAACAAGACTGTGCACAAAGCCCACAAGGGGGAGCACCAAGAGTGTCTACCTCAGGTAATTGGGACACTTAGCACAGAAAGGCACTCTATCGACACAGCGAAGCATAAAAAATGCCGAGACAAAGAAACAGGACACAAACGACAGAATTGGAGGAAAGCAAACTGTTGGATATAGAGTTCAAAACCACACTTTTAAGGTCTTTAAAGAACTGTTTAGAAGCCGCCGATAAATTGAGTAAGGCCCTCGAAAAGACTGGTGAGACCGCCGATAAATGTTGTGAGATTCTCGAAAAGACTGGTAAGACCGCCGATAAATGTAGTGAGATCCTCAAGAAATCTAATGAGACCCTCGATGTTGTGATAAAGGACCAACTAGAAATTAAGCATACACTGACTGAAATAAAGAATATTATACAGACTCCCAACAGCAGACCAGAGGGTCGCAAGGATCAAGTCAAAGATTTGAAATGCGAAGAAGCAAAAAACACCCAACTGGAAAAGCAAAATGAAAAAAGAATCCAAAAATATGAAAATAGTGTAAGGAGCCTCTGGGACAACTTCAAGTGCACCAACATCCGAATTATAGGGGTGCCAGAAGATGAGAGAGAGCAAGATATTGAAAACCTATTTGAAGAAATAATGACAGAAAACTTCCCCTACCTGGTGAAAGGAATAGACTTCCAAGTCCAGGAAGCGCAGAGAACCCCAAACAAAAGGAATCCAAAGAGGACCACACCAAGACACATCATAATTAAAATGCCAAGAGCAAAAGACAAAGAGAGAATCCTAAAAGCAGCAAGAGAAAGAAAATCAGTTACCTACAAGGGAGTACCCATACGACTGTCAGCTGATTTCTCAACAGAAACTTTGCAGGCCAGAAGGGAATGGCAAGAAATATTCAAAGTGATGAATACCAAGAACCTACAACCAAGACTACTTTATCCAGCAAAGCTATCATTCAGAAGTGAAGGCCAGATAAAGAGCTTCACAGATAAGAAAAAGCTAAAGGAGTTCATCACCACCAAACCAGTATTATATGAAATGCTGAAAGGTATCCTTTAAGAAGAGGAAGAAGAAGAAAAAGGTAAAGATACAAATTATGAACAACAAATACACATCTATCAACAAGTGAATCTAAAAATCAAGTGAATAAATAATCTGATGAACTGGTGATTGTAATAGAATCAGGGACATAGAAAGGGAATGGACTGACTATTCTTGGAGGGGGGGGAGAAAGGGGTGTGGGGGTGAGTGAAGAGATTAGACAATAATTGTGCACCTATGGATGAGGACAGTGGGTGGGGAGTGAGGGCAGAGGGTGGGGTTGGAACTGGGTGGAGGGGAGTTATGGTGGGAAAAAAGAGTAACTAATGTAATAATCTGAACAATAAAGATTTAATAAAAATAAAAAAATTAAAAAAAAAGAAATCCCCCCTAAATTCATCCTGCCTTATTTCTGGACATAAACCTGATTGCTGCACGTTTTCTGTTGCATCCACACCACTCATTTAGAATCCTCTTGGCGAAATCCTTACAACACAAAACAGGAGTATCGAGGAAAATATAACGCCAGACATAAAGCTAATCAGAAAAAGGTGAGGAGGAATATTACAGATGGTATTTATTACCTACTAGGGACAAATCAAAATGCTCATAATTTTTATACATGCAGTCCACATGACATATTTCAAATGAATCTTAAGTTTACAATTTTCAGTTTACAAAGTCAGTTTCTCTGACACCTACTCATTCAGTCCATATTTGATATTTTAAAAGTCCTAGTGAAAAAAGGGGCTTTGATGTGGCTTTCTCAGCCTTGGTGGAGTTCAAATGTTAATCATTACTGAATTGTGCATAATAAGTATTCAGAGAACGTGCCTGTGTTATAGGGAACTTCAACAGTTGGTTAATGTCTGACATTAGCCCGGAGTGTCAATTGAGCAGTATAAACCAAGGACTCAGTGAATCCTCAACTCAAGACAGTGCTAGTAAATTAATCCATTTATATCTGAAATGGGTTACTCATTCATTTGCCTATAAAAATATTTATTTTGTTGATCATTCTAAGTGCAATATATTAAATCTTCAAAATGAATAAACCAAAGTCCAGCTGTTGATAATAAAATAATTTTGTTAAGCCCAGCCGGTATGGCTCAGTGGTTGAGCATCGACCCATGAACCAGGAGGTCACAGTTCCATTCCTGGCACATGCCTGGGTTGCGGGCTCGATTCCCAGTTGGGGACATGCAAGAGGCAGTCGATCAATGATTCTCTCACTGATGTTTCTATCTCTCTCTCTCTGAAATCAATAAAAATATATTAAAAAATAATTTTGTTAAAACACCACAAATTCTGAAATAGTGGAAAATACATTTGTTGACTGAGTGAATAAAATGCACAAAGTGCCTGAGAGGGTCCAGGAAGGCAGTGCTCACTGATCTGGGCCCTAAAGGACAGGATGAACGTGACAGCTAAAGAGAGTGTGACAAAAATGATCCAAAAAGTGGGGGGTGTCTCTCTTCTTGAATATTTCTTCTCCCTATGGAAACTTCCTCCTTCTCATAGTTTATGTACTCTCTCTGGCTCCATCACATTTCCGTTGCACCCTCCTACCCGCCGAGCCGCCCTGCCTTCTTTCGACCCTGTGCCCAGGTGAGGAGCGGGGATGGGGGCAGAGAGATCCTGTCTATCTGACTGCCCCTAAGACAGCTTCCACAGGAGCTCCTCTCTGATGCACCATGTGCACTGGCACATCCTGCACCCCCGAGCTGGGTGCCTCATCTCCACATTTTCCTATTGTAGCTAAAGTGGTAGAAACATTCAGACTGAGACGAGAGAGGGGCAGAGGATGGAACCCTAGAGAGAAACAGCAAGTGAAAGGCAGAGCAGAGGGGAAGGAGCCTCCCAAAGACAGAGGAGGAGGTAGACTAGAAGGATGCTTTGGAAGTCACGCAAAGTAGTCCATGGAGAAATGGTTGCTGTCAAAGAGAGGAAAAACACAAGGAAGCAGGGAAGGAGAGCCTGGATTTGGAGACGAGGATGCCATCCATGACTGGGAAGACAGCAATGTCCCCGGGCCTGTTATATATAATGCCCATAATAAACATGAACGAGGGCTCCAATGAGCTTACAATAACAAAGGCAGATAGAAGAGTGTGTACTTTCTCTAATCATCCTCCAATTAAAGTGAAAACAGATGATCATTTCTAGCTCTGACATCACTGTGCATGTGCCAACCACCGTTTCCATTCTGGGCCTGCCCCACAGCAGGCTAATCTAATGCAGAACTGTGGCTAGCCTTTGAATTCACATTTTTAGTTTTTCTTTCTCTAAATACAAGTTTTTCAAGTAATTGGTAGAGTCCGTCAGCAAATCGCTATAAATGGACACTGTGTATATATAAAAAAAGGGGAAACTAACCAAAAATATTCCTCTTCAGCCTGTGATTAAGATGATGAGCATGAACCAGGCAGAGTCGTCTGTTCTCTGGCCAGGGATGAAAGAAGAAAGGCTCCCCGCCCCGCAACATGGCATTTATTGAAATCCCAACTTTCACAAAGCCCCGCGGTCCAAATGCCTTGCTGAAGGCCACACTCCTGTGCCTTACGGCTCATATTCCAGAGCGCAGGAAAGACGTGTCTAGGCTCTGAGCACATTTTTGGAGAAGGATAAAATAATGCAAATTTAATACTTAATTTGGAAAGGGGGCCCTGCCCATGGACTCAGCCTGTGATGGCTGTCAGGTGGGCCTGGCCTCTCCCTCTTGGCAGGGTGGTGGTGCCGTCCTTCCAGACCCTGGGAGCTCACACTGGGGCAGCAGTGGCGGCAAGCACATGCAGAAAACTAAAGCTGGCTGGCGCTCTCCCAAGGACAGCCCTGCAGAGCATCGCTATCCCACGTCCCAAACACAAACCCTATAATCACTGAAATGAGGGCCACGAGGTGCTGCTTGCCAAAGGTAAAAAAGCAAAAATTTGAGACAACTCTTTCTAGCCGACCCTAGTTCTTGGCAGCAGCCCAGTTGAAACTAAGGATGTTTTATATTTTGAATCTATCAAGGTCTCCAATAACCCAGGATTCAGAACAATCTCCCTTTCCAAGGAAAACTGAACACACATCTGAGACAGTAAGCAAAGACAGTGTCTTTAAAGAGGTGCCACCAATTCTCCAGATCAATGTGCAAAGTTGGGTTGCAGAGTATCCACCTTACGTGTTCATAAATTTATACACACTGATTTGAATCTGGCAGCTTGATTAGGGCGTCCAACAGCCAGCCAGACTGAGATTCCTGAAGCCTCAGTCCTTTCCCTAAAAACCTTGTGTTAACTGTCCCATCCATAACCCCAAAGTGATTCCTGGCTGCCAGGCACCTCACACATATCCATGAAATGACTCACAGAAGGGGCAGATCTAAATCTGTGCTGGCCAACCCAGTTCTGAGAGACACTCTCTCCCTACCAGCCATGGTGCCATCATTTAAAGCCCAAAGGAGATGGGAGTGGGGGGGGGGGACTCGACTCTATTGTCACTACCCACTCCTTCTCTTTCCTCTGATAGTACTGTTAGCGTTCACATGGGGGGCTGATGTGTACAGATAAACCTCACTTCTAAGACCTGCATATGGAAAACCAATTAAGATGGGGAAAGGGGAAAAAAAAAACAGAACTGAATTTTCCATCTGACTCGAATAAGAATGCTGAGACCTTCAGGCAGATGAGGACATGGATGGCAAGCCTGCTGTCATAGCAGGGGCTCACGGCACTAGAGGGGGGTGCTCTGCAAACAAAGGTTAGGTGGTTCCCTGGTGTACCACACACTCAGCGCCTAGCACTGCGTAGGTATCTGGTCAATATGACTGAATAAGTCAATGAACTGGAGCTCCAAGGTTGTGGGTAGATTTTACAGTGAGCTCAATAAGGTCAGACAGAGAGAAGAGAACAGCCCGACCGTGGGAAATGTACACTTCTCAATTTCACACCTCCAGACAGGGCCATGGTAAAAGAATAGGTTTGGAGAGAAGACACTAGAAAAATTAAGGAGATCGTTATTATAGAATGAAGTTAGAACTACCAAGGGGCCTTAGACATCATGTAATTGCTCTCCCCTTTGCATACATGAGGAAACAGAAGTTCAGTTCCCTGACCCAGCTAGTTGATGTCCAAGATGGGAGCCGCTGGTCAGGTACCCAACTCTGTATTAGGTCATACTAACAAGAAGTTTGGGCTTTTCTTTTTGTAATTATACTGAGAAGGAATGTAACTTTAAATTTGTGGCCAGGATAAACCTGTGGTCCCATTGCTAGATCTAAGGGGCATCTAATGATGTTAAATGATAGATTTAAATGAACAGATCATTCCTAACATCTTAACTCCATTCCTGAGTGGTCAAAGGGAGCGAGGCTGTTTGCAAGCATGAGGAAGGGACATGTAGGCCCTTATTTGGTTGTGTTTGCTCTACTACCAGTGAACTTCTTATCTGCATAAGATAAAGAGCCTTCCTCTGAACAATGAGGAGCACACATCCTGGGACCTGGAAAGAAGCCTTTATTTATTTATTTTTTAAATTCTCACCCAAGGATATGTTTACTGATTTTAGAGAGAGAAGAAGGGAGGAAAGGGATATGGAGAGAGAGAGAGAGAGAGAGACATCAATTGGTTGCCTCCTGTACGTACCCCGACAGGGGATGGAACCCGCACCTAGCTATGTGCCCCGACCAGGAATCGAACCCACAGTCTTCTTGGAGTCTTCTTGGTGTACAGGACAACACTCCGACCAACCAAGCCACCCAGCCAGGGCTGGAAAGAAGCATTTTTCCTTCCCCCTCTCTCCCGGAGAGTGTTTTCAATCATGCATTGGAACTGGAGCTCCAGGTCCAAAACTGACAATTCACCATAATACGTTTCCCTCTGCATTGGGGACACTTTTTGTATTAATATGATTAAATTCACCTGTCAGTCCACCGGTATACCCTTTGAACACTTGAGAGAAAGCCAGCAGCTTACTGGGGCTTTTCCAATAGAAATATCTGCTACTAAAAGGTGATTTCCACACATATCCCCTGCCTCCCTTGATCAGGAGATAATTACTGGGCTGTTAAAGCCGCTGAAGCTGAGGCCTGGCACATACTCTGTGCTTCTGTAAGAGTGCCAGAGGGAGCGCAGAAAGCCCTGGATGTGCACCACTACACCCACCCCTGCGAGCTTCCATGAGGTCAGAGCATCCAAGTTCCCACAGAAACAGCGCTGGTCTCCTTGGCTGGAGGGCTTGGATCAGCCCTCTGCCTCCCTGCTGTGGCTGCTTTCCTATGTTATCCAGCCTAAATGTCTTCCAGAGGCTCAAATGATGCAAGCTCTACGAAGACTGGGATTCGTCCCCATGGAATACAGGAATTTACATTATTTCAACAAAGATTTCTTGAGCATTTACTCTGCACCTGGTGCCATACCAGGAACTGGTTTTATTCCATTAGGTGATTATTTACTAGTATTGAACAGCTACTATGCACTAGGAACTGGGCTTGAGTGCCATTCCCTGCAAGGAGGTCCTGGCCTAGTGAAGGGCCTGTTCATTATTTCAGATGCCCCCTTGTTCTCTCAGTTGAGGAGAGCAGGCAGAACTAGACAAGGTTCCTGGCCGTCCTGGTGAGTCAAGGGTATAAGCACAGTGTCTCAATGGCTCTAAGAGTATTTTGCCATTAATGTTTTGAACACCATTTAGTTTCAAAGAGCTCACAGAAGATATATGCAGAGATAGACTCCTGCAAAAAGCAACAGAAATACCAGGGGAGAGATTATCTCTAAGGATTAGTAAACTGCTCATGATGATGTAACTGACACGTGGAGTGAAAAGAAAAAAGAGTGTTTTTTGTTTGTTTGTTTTGTTTTTTATGAAAACTTTTCATTCCTTTTGTTGCCTTGCCACTCCATCAAACCCACCTACCATTGGTTAGAGAGCTTGGTCAATGTAATCACACAAGTTTCTCTTAAGGAAGAAAGTTAGAGAGGAAGGTTGGGAACTGCTTAATTTTCATGTGACAGGAGAAACGGAAACCAGGGGACTATTCTGACTTATCAAGCAGATGAAACAGCCACTGGGGGAAAAAGGGCGAGAGCTCAGAAGGATCGGGGGAAATACCTTGACATGGCAGGCAATTAGTACACTAAAACTAACAACCAAAGGCAGCCATGGAAGCTGCAATTACCCAAATGCTTTTCACAGGGGATGCTGGAGAGGAAACAATAGTGGGCGGTTCCTAATTTCACAGATGCTGAAGGCCAGGTAGAAACTGGCCCTGCTCTTCCCTAGGGGGGTTGGGGAGAGTTGTCTGCCTGCCTGACTCCCACCTCCCAGTTCGCTCACAAGTCTCCCTGCTCAAAGCCCTGCATGCTTTGGGAGTGGGGACAAGGTTGCAGGGAGTTCTGTGTCCTCACAGGTCAAGTCAAGTCTCCTCTAACATCAAGGACAGTTGGACGCAGGGATTATATCACCAAGTTCTGTTTAAACTACTCAGTACTTAGTTCAGTAGGAGCCCCATAAGTATTTTTTGAGTGACTGATCTTTCTCTGCAACATTCCTGACTCTATGGCCTATAGACTGTTGGTGGAGTCTCCGCATCCACTTCCATGGTTTTGTGAGAGCGACACAGACAGTTGCTTAGAAACAGTGAGCTCCTGCCTGGCTGGCGTGGTTCAGTGGTTGAGCATTGATCTATTAACCAGGAGGTCACTGGTTCAATTCCCTGTCAAGGCACATGCCCAGGTTGTGGGCTTGATCCCCAGTGTGGGGTGTGCAGCAGCAGTCGATGAATGATTCTCTCTCATCATTTATGTTTCTATCTCTATCTCCCTCTCCTTTCCTCTCTGAAATCAATAAAAGAAAAAAAAAAAGAAAGACAGAAACAAACAAACAATGAGCTCCTCAAAGGAATGTACACTGGAGAGGGAGGCCCCAGTCAATTATACTAGTAAATCTCATTGTAAAAGGGACCGTTGAAAACATCAAAGCCTTTTCCTAATAATTGCTGAATCACATAACAAGCAAAAAGGCTTAATCCTATAATCATATCAAGTTTACCGGCACACTGAGTGACTTTCCGCATTTGCCACTTATCTCTGGCGAGAATCTGACATATTAGTGACATGTCTGAGTCAGCAAACCCCACAGGCAGCTAATATTACAATGTTAGAACCTACATTTTAACCTGTGATTTTATGCAGGTATATAAAGATTTACTAAGATTAGAAAAAGGACAAACTGAGGTTATTAGGAAGAAAAAGGTCTTTTTGTTTCTATTCATTAATTTTACTTCTAATTATTGTCCTTTCTATCGATCTCTCACCATGGAAGAGGCTAATGCAAATCTGGAAACACGACAGTAACAACTATTTCTGAGAAGCAAAACTCACTCTTTTCAGCAGAGTTTTCTGGTTCCCTCTGACCTTGACTAGAAAAGCAAGCATGAAAGAGAGGGAATGATAATATGTGAGGATTAATATGGGGTGTGTGTCCTGTGATCCGGAAAACAGCTGGGTGAGCTGGCATGTCCACTGGAAGCAAATTTAAATGTTTGGTTACAACTGACAGTGCACCGGGCGCTGGTGCATGTTCACAGCCCGACTCGACGCCTGGGGACAGGCCGCAGAGCCAAGCCTGCAAGGAGCACGAAGAGAACTGTGGTGAGAGGGCGGCAGGGGGTAGGTAGGAAGAGCCTGGATGCTGGGACCCAGGAGCCTGTGCAGCCTTGGGCCATCTACTTAACTTTTCTAAGACTGACTTTATTTTTCTGAAAAATAGGAATAATACTACCACCTACCTTCCTGGGGGTTTCTGTGAGGATTAAACGGGCCAATGTAAAACGCTGAGCCAGTGCCTGGCACAAAATAGAGGGAAAATAGAGTGGTCTTTATTGTTATTACTATAAAATCTCCTCTGGCCTTATCCTCTTCTCCCACCCTATTGTGTAACTTAGCAGCTTAAAGGCTGTAGCAACAAGAAAACTGGCACCCGAAGGAAATAAAGAAGAGTCACAGAGTCAGTGTCCCCTGACAGGCATAACGACTTTATATCTGAAGGATGTCGGAGGCTATTAACAAGCAAGATCTGTACAGATGATCTCCTGGGTGCAACACACAGGGCCAGGTGCCACCGGAGAAGTGGAGTGAATGTCTTTCATGCTAACTGCTAACATTTATTCAGATGGCCCCTTCAGAAGCTTACAGGAAGCAAACATGGTTTTAGATACATTAAAGTACTGACGCTTTCAACCTTTTTTATCCATGCAACTGGATTTTAAAAAATGTGTTTGTAGGCCTTGCAGCCACATCATCCTGTTGCCTCCTATTAAGTTTCCAGTCAGCCACTGCTCCCCACCCTGCTCTTTGGGATGGCCCCAAGCACAGCACCCTACATCTACCCCATGGCATCCAGCCTGTCAGATCTGCCTCATGATTCTCGACTGTCAGCCGCTCCTGGATCCCGACTTAGTTGTCCACTGTATGCATCCAGCCTGTCAGATCTGCCTCATGATTCTCGACTGTCAGCCGCTCCTGGATCCCGACTTAGTTGTCCACTGTATCCACACTTACCCACAGCTCTATGGCACCTGGGGTGTGGTGAGTGCGGCTTTGGTAGCTTCCTCTAAGTGACACCACTAGAAAGTGGAATGTGCACAGGAAGCTGGACAAGATGTTAGCTCAAAGGAGTAAGCATCCCCCAAAACCTGCAAGTCTTAGCTCATTTCACTGACGACTTCACCAGCTGGCACACACTAGCCATGCTGACTCCTCCACTCCCTGTCACCCCCAATCAGCTCTTCTTTCTTAATTCTTGCAACCATGTCTGTGACCTGCACAGGCAGAAAGCTGGGCCCTGAAGCTGGGAAGTGCCGAGGACAATAAAGTGAGCAGAAAGCATTCCACGGTGGGGTGGAGTGGGGTGGGGGTGGGGGGTTGTGGAAACAAGAGGGTGATGGAAATGAAGCCAATGAAAATCTAGTCTGGAAAAGTTCAGCTAATGGACTTCAGAGCATCCAGTCTGTGTGGGAGATAAAATAGAAACATTTGAGAGATTAATTCAGAGCAGAGCCTGCCCTCCACAGTGTGTGTTCCTGACTGACTGGTGGTCCCCAGGCTGTATCAGATGACACATCTTCATCAGCTGGTTTCCAGGTAGAGCAGCCCCATGAATCATTTATCTCTGTTTTAAAACGTGCTCATGCCAGCTCCCCTGGGATATGGGCACAGTAGAAAGGCACCGTTCTCTTCTGTCACCTGTCACCAAGGAGGCAGTGGCTCCTCACCGGGGAGAGGCAAGTGCTTCGTCCCAGCAGGAGCCTAAGCCCAGAGTGCAGAGTGCAGACCTCATTTTCCTCACTTCTGGCTGCCCCCTCCCTTCCTGAATCAATAAGAGGAGGAGTGTCTTATTTTCAAAGCCCTTTAAGCATATTTGAGGAACCTGAGGGGAAGGCCTTTTAAGAAGGTGCTAGAGGTGTGAAGATGCCAATAATTTGGGCCATTTTTCCTAACTAGGAGATCCTCGGGGGTGACCTTGAGCAAGGCAAAGAGACATCATAAAGCAAATCCAAGAATGAGAACAAAATAACCTTACTTCCACCTTCTTTTCCACATACTTAAAATAACACCTTATTATAAAATATTTCAAGCACGCACAAAAGTAGACTGACAAGCATAATAAACACAAGGCACCCAACACGCAACTCCAGTAATTATCCACTTATGGCCAATCTTCCATCTTTTCCTGCATTTCCCTGCTCCCCACACTGCTTCAAAGTAAATCCCAGCCTTCATAACAGTTCACCGATAAATATTTCAGTATATCTCTCTCAAAGAAAAGGATTCTTGAAAGAAAAGCCATAATCACAATACTATTATCACATTTTAATAGTGACTTAATGAGCAAGGTAAGTAATGTTTCCTGGAACACTAGCAGCATCTCCCTAATAGCTCCACATAGCCAGAGCCATAGTCTGAATGTTTATGCCCCCAACCTCCCCGACATTCATATGTTGAAATCCTAACCCACAAAGATGATGGTGTTAGGAGCCTTTGGAAGGTGCTTCCTTCATGGGATTGGAGCCTTCATGAATGGAGTTAGTGCTTTATCAAGGAGGTTCCAGGGAAGGCACTGGCTATGAACCAGGAAGTGGGCCCTCACCAGGCAGTGGCCATGCTGGTACCCTGAACTTGGTGGGGAATAAATCTCTGTTGTTTATAAGCTACCCAGACTGTGGTATTTTGTTAAGGCAGCCTAAATAGACAAAGACATCCATTAGTGTTCAAATGTCTGCCTCCTCATGGTCATAAGACACTTTTACGACCTGGCCCTAGTTACCTCCTGGGAGCCTGGGAGGACACCGTCCTAGGGCACGTAGCTGCCTCGGGCAGCCCAGCCCGGCTCATCCAGTACTGGGTGGAGGGGGGTTCATTCCATGTTGCATTTACACCTCCCAGCACAGAGAAGCATTCCTATTAAAGCATTTCCCTGACTTCCGGAGCCGCAGGCAGCTTCAGAAAGCCAAACTTTGCGAAGGCCAAGAGGGACCGAGCTCAATCCAGCCTTCAGGACTGCCCAGTCCTCAGCACCAACTGCGCCATGGCCCTGTTTGCAGTGTCACTGGAGAGCCTCTTGCCCACCTGCTCGGCCAGCGGTGTTCTGGCTGACATTCTACTGGATGTGAAGGTGGGACAGCCCACAAAAAGGCATCAATGAGTGTTAACTATTTCTCTTGCCCTGCTTTTGACTTTTTCAACTATCTGAGCTAACATGTTAATGTGCTAAAAGCTTCTATCTGAGGTACCAGATTTGCAGGTCAGACATGTGTAGATTATGAACCAGGTGCCAGGCACTGTGCTGGGAGGGGATACAAAGATGAAGGAACAGATCCTCCCGCCCGTCTTTGAGAGTTTTGGAACCTAACAAAGAAGGTGCATGAATGACCCCGAGTGGAGGAGGAGCCATGAGCACGTACTTAATTCTGCCCAGAAAGGTGAAGGCAGTGCTCGCTGGGAAGGCCTTATCAAGGAAGGTTGTGTTTGAACTGGATCTCAAAGGATTAACTAGACTTAACCAGGCAGGAGAAGGCAAGAAAGAAAAGAACAGCATGAGGAAAAGCATGGAGCAGGAAAGCATGCGTCCCATTGGGGGACAGGAAGAATGTGGCATTGCTGAGCATGGCAGGGAGGTGGAGGGGGTGGCGTGGGTCAGGAAACGGGGCTGGACCACTTGGCTGGACCCAGTCTAAGCAGGGCCTCTACAGTGTGACCCTGAGTCCACTCTACGCTGGAGCAGCCACTGGGCGCTCACTGAGGGAGGCTAAACAGGCAAGTGACTCTTACGGAGAGGATTTCAGGCCCATCTCCAGCCAGCGGAGAAGTATCAGGTGACAGACCTTTCGCCACATATCATGGGGGGCTCTCTGCTATGTCTACACCAAGAGCCAGTTCCATGAGTAGCTGGAAGGAGTGAGGAACAAACGAGGAGACATAGTGTTGGAGCATGTTCAGGGAGGAGGGTAGGGGCTGTCACATCTGGCTCAGCTCCCAGATTAGGCAGCACTTCTTGCCATTCAGCTGGAGCTGGGAGATCCCCAGGACCAGGCAGGAGCAACTCCGCAGCTGTTTGATATTCGGCATCTGGCCACACTTGCTGCCTGTGGACTTTAACCCCGTGCTCCTGCTCTGATAACACATCCTGGCAACCTGCCCATTCGACCTGAGGCAGGCCTGCCTTGCTCTTCTCAGAGCAGGCCTGCAGGCCTGGCCCTGAACCATATCCCGTTGACACACTTCTTAAGCTGCACGCCTGGCCCTGGGATTTTGGCTGACCCTGGGAACCCCAGTATCAGCAGGGCCCCTGGGGCCTCCCCATCAAACCTTGGTCTGGTGGCTCAGCACGGTGAGCACCCCACTTGATACAGCAGAGAGTGGCCCATCGGTTGTTCCAGAAGAAAAGTCACTGCTCTCCAGTTTATCCTTAGCAAACCTAGCTCTCCTGATCTCAAACTCTCCTCTCTGATCTCCCTACCCAAACCAAATATGAATCTGTCTTTTCTTCTGGTGCTCAGAGTAGGACAGTCATTTCCATACAGGGAATGAGAACAGGATGGGGAATAGAATGGAAGTGATTAAATTTATGTCCCAAACCAGCATGCAGATCCCATGATTTCTGGTACCACTGGTACAAGTATTCCACGGAGAACTCGGTTGCGAAAGGACAGAGAAGCAGCATGGTGAAAACCCTTCTTGCTTTGAATGGAAAAAATGAATTTGGTGCCTGTGAATTATTTGTTTCTCATTTGCTTTGGAAAGAGATTGTGGAGGGAATTTGGAAACCTACATTCCATTTCAGAAAGCAGAGCAGATTTCAGCTAACATCAGTTTGGCAGGGGGGTAGATTTTGCCTATTTTTGCCACGTGGGCTCATTTTCTGAGGTACGCACTATGGTCCTAATTCTAGACCCCAACTGAGCTGCACCTTCAATCATGAAACTGTAATTAGCATTGAATGGCTTTTGGGTTTTTATTTAGGGCGTGTTTTCTCAGAAAATACACAGCCTTCCTTCTTCAAACAGTGAGCGCCACTGGGGACTACGTTAGTTAAACATCTTCAACCAGGATCTGCACTCGGCTTTCTTACGCTCTGGGAGTTTCAGGAACTTCCAACCACCAACTCCCATGTTTAGTTGTATCAGAAAATGATTGTGGTTGGATTTCTCCCAAGACTCAAAGGCCTTGAGTCTTGACCTAGTGTTGTTAACATAAACTTCTTGCTGCACAGAAGGCTTTGCACAACAAAACCACTTAGAAATACAAGAAACGTTAGGTAAATTTCTGTGGAAAATTCTGGCTCTAAAGTGTCAGATTAAATATCAAATCTGAAAAAAATGTCTGGATGTGGGTGTGGTAAGCTGGGGGCCCTCTCTGATTGTGAGGGCAGCTAGAGCACAGTGCAGAAGCATGGTCTGAAACCACACACTGCTATCCATTGTTATTTTAGGTCCCACCTGTCCAACTGGACTGCCCATTTTGGGGGGGTCAGTATCCTTGCCTTGCCCCACATTTCCTAGCAGAGTGAAACAGTGAGTGCTCAGAAATATTTGTTGATTAAATAGTTGAGGGCACATACTGATAGGCTAGAACTTTGGGGAGGGCTGTTGTTTTGGTTAGTGGGGTTCTGCTCTGGGTAGTAAAACTACTTCTCTCATTCCTTCCCTGAGAACCTAAATTCTCTCCAGAGAATTAGCAATATAACTAGCAATATAAACTATAGGACCCAGATATTCATCCTAGGAGCCCACTAAAGAGTTAATTCAGTTCTGATATGAGAATTAGGAGGCCAGGCTATAAGGATTATATACAATGGATTTATAACACAATAAGATTTTTTTAAGGGCAAGAGTAGTGACTGGGGACATTTCAGATGAAGAAATAACCATGTTAACCTCACTGCTTTTTAAACATTTGCATCTGTGAACTGCAGAGGCTCAACAGAAAGCAGATTGCCTATATCCACTGAAAGCCATTCTGGCATGAGAAATTTCTCTTACATAAAGCAAAACAGATGTGTGAGAGGGAAAAGCAAACTCTCTTTTGGGTGTATCAACATTTGGAATTATATAGTTGTCTCAGAAACTATATATTGTGTGAAGCAATGAATTTGGAATCTTGACCACACTCTATCCCTAAAAACTCAATATAAAAATCAGAGACTTAATATCTGGAAAATAATAATTATTAATGCAGATGGAAAACAACAGCATATTCACATTTCATCCACAATTTAAAAAAAAAAATTGGAAGGCTATCTGCCAACTGAACTAACCCTGAACCAGAGATGAAATATCCAGAATTTCTGGCCAAGTGCCACCTGGAAGATGTGATTCAGATCCACTTGACTGTTTAAGTCATTAGAAGAAGTGCCACGTCCTTGTAATGGGGAAAGAGTACACCAGGGTCATATGCACATGCATCTGCATATTGGGAACCACAAGCAAACCAACTTGGAAATACAAAAGTGCTCCAAGGCTGCCCCATTCTAGGTGCAGGTCAGTATTTACAGAGCAGCGGGCAAGTGCCCGGCTGTCTGCTAGGTTGTGGGAAGAGCACAAGGAGCACAAACAAGAGCACAGGCACTGGGCCTGGGAGGAAAGCACAGTGCCCTGAGGGCACTTCCTGGCCCGAGAGAAGAGTATTTACGTAGGGAGGAGAGGAGAGAGAGCAGACAAACTCCTCAGTGAGCGAGCAATCTGAAACCAGCCTGGGAAAGCTGTTCAACAGACCTTCAAATTGGATCTACACGCAAAAAATGTATATGTATAGATTGGGAAAGCCAATATGACAGTCAAAATCAATTTGCTAGAAATGAATGCTAGTATTATTAAAATAACTAATATTAGATATGATCACATTACAGAAACAAAGTCACGGGACATTCTGTTCAAATACACACACACACACACACACACACACACATACATACACACACGCTCACACACGCACTCACAAGCACACTAGATGTAGCACAGATGCAGCTTAGAGGGCTCAGCATTGTCCTGGACACACAGGAGCATAATAATAATGGATGATGGTGATGAAAATATTTATAAGGCATGAGTGTACACAGAAGGAATAAGTAAATACATTTTCACTGATAGTTTTTCCACTTATGCAGTTCTACAATTAACTTTAGATACAGTCTCCACCTGAAGCTGCAGAGCATTTATTTATCACTTAAAAAAACCACAGCAGTGACTTATATTCTAAATCAGAGTCATGCAGTGCTATACAAATCTGTCCTTTTCTCATTTTGTATTTAGTATGAATATCAGTAAACCAGAGCTCTCTTTATTTCCTTCTAATTTTACTAAAAATATTTTCTGAAACTGTATTCTGATGTTCAAAACTGCTTGAGGGAGAAAAGGGAATTATAAAACACAAGTATCAAACACTCTCCAATAAAAGCACTTAGATAATAATCCATTTAAGAAGAATGAGCTCCAAATCTCGGTTGTATGAATAAACAAAGCTCTACATGGCAGAAGGTGGAGAAAGTGTTTTCACATTTAACTCTGTGACCACTGCCTTGATTTCCATGCCTGGCAGGAGAGTCTGAGATGTCCGTAGGCCTCCCACTTCTGAAGGCACATATACAGAGCGAAATGTTCATTGTTCACGAACGGCTCTGGCATCTGAATTTAATAATCAGATGCCATTTGGAGTCTATATAGTTTTTCAACAGTATAGACACTTACACCAATCAGGCTGAAATTAAACATAACCCACTGCATATATTTCAACTGTGATTAATCTCTGTTTACACGCACATGTGCAGTCTCTGACGAAGCATTCTTGAAGGCGGCCTAACAAGGAAGAATAAGGTTGCGGTTCAAGAGGGAACATCAATGAAGCAATGAGGAGAAACAGTTCAGTGTTCCCCTACGTGGCTTTGAGCTGTCTGCCATCACAGAAGACCACAGTGCCTTTATGAATATATTTTCCCTACCTGGTGTCCTCTGCCATCTTTTAAAGACCCAGTTAAAATCCAACCTCTTTTCTGAAATTCCCTGAGAACTCTTCTATTTAGGCATATTCTTCCTCTCCCCATATTTTTATTTTCTCTATTACTCACTTAGCTCTTCAGTTGTATATTTATTAGTTGTTTTGAAATATTTCCACATTTTATTTTCCCGACTCATGTATAAGCTCATTGAGGACAAGAAACTCTGAGTTATATGCTTTCCATCCCTGTGGCAACCTTCCTCAAAGCATTGTCCTTAAAACTGCCTGGGTGTTTCATCGAAATATATTCAGAGATCCTGAAGCTATGTAGAGGGAGGGCTCAGGGAGCTGTGTTTTATTTTTTTATTTTTAATATATTTTTATTGATTTCAGAGAGGAAGGGAGAGGGAGAGAGAGATAGAAATATCAATGATGAGTGAGAATCATTGATCGGCTGCCTCCTGCACACCTCCTACTGAGGATCGATCGAGCCTGCAACCCTTGCAAGCCTGCATGTGCCCTTGACAGGAATTGAACCTGGAACCCTTCAGTCCGCAGGCTGAAGTTCTATCCACTGAGCCACACCACCTAGGGCGGGCGCTGCATTTTGAAGATGCTGCCAGGTGATTCGTATACAATCTCCAGGTTGAGGACCATTATATACAAGGACTATAGACAAGAATTAGGGGAATGCTGTGGGCATAATCAGTATCAAGAAGTGTTTGTTGATATATAAAAGAACACACAAAAAACCCCAAACCAAACCAAATTAAAAACAAACAGAAAACCATGTGTAAAATTAAAGGCATTAGGCTTAATCTTATGTCTATAAGTTGAATCACAAGCCAATAATCTTCTTATGAAATGTTATTTTAAAGAGAATGCTTATTCTCTAGTCTCATGGTCGCTGAACAGGGCAGACCATCTGCCCCGCACTCCTAATTAGGAGGTCATGCCGCCACCCCTCTCCCCCTCCTTCCCTATTCGCTTTCCCCAAGAACTCTTCCCTTGGCTTTCCTTCCCATCTCTACTGCTCCTTCCCTGTTTTATTATTTAAGAGATTAATGGCTTTTCATACATCTCAGTCTGACTCACAGATAAGGGGAGAGCAGGCCCCAGAGAGCAGGGCCCCACAAGTTTGTGGAGTGCCTTATTCAGATTAGAACAAGACACTCCTTCTGTGCCAAGAAGCATGACTTGGCAAATGGAGGGCAGGCTGTGCCCTCGTGCAGTTAGTAACCTGCGAAACTATGCATGGCAGCCTGTCCAAAAAAGGTGGAAGCAAGCATCTGAGCCCACTATCCTCGCTCCCACATTCTTCGGAAGATGGCTTTTCCGAATCTCTGTTTTTTCTGACTTGACTCTTTCTTTCTCAGGTCCAGATGCTATTGAGTAAAGAAGAGCCAACATTACTCACTGGAAGGCTCAGCAGAAAGCTGCGTGTGACTTATGATTGTGAGACAAATGTGAAGGGCTTGCTTTTTATTTCCATGAAGGGATGAACAAAGGGAAAGGATTTACATTGTGGGAAAAGGTGAACAAAGAACTTTGGAGTGTGAGAGAGACTGAGGAATTCTCATCTGAAGGGGTTTTGAATACTATGAGGAACAATCCACCTTTGGTAGTTTATGGTTGATCTGAGCTGGGTGGTCTCCTGGGGGCCCCTCTTTCTCTATGAAGGCACATTTCCTATAATGCAAGGCTCTGGGTCCCTGCCTTTGTTGCCATTTCTGCTGAAGTCCCCCTGAGGCCTTGAGGGGGAGGAGGAGGACTTGGCTCTGAAGTCCTTGCTTCTATGGCCTGACTTATCCTCTTTAGCAGAGGTTGACTAGGAGCTGCAACAGGAACAGGCAGTCAGGCTAGTCTATCAAATACAAAAAAATTATTTTCCTGAAGATATGTAAATTTCTCAGGGTACAAATTTGGTAAGGACAGCATCTCTAGTCTAGGAGATATTTTATAATCTTACTAGTCTGTGAACTCCTAAAGGACAGAGACCCCATGTTCTCCTTCGTTATTCCAATGCTTATGAGGCCTAGTAGGAAGTTTCTCAACAAAAACCTCATTTATTATTATTATTTTTGATCCTCACCAGAAGGTTTTTTTTTTTTAAGATAGATTGGAGGGGAAGGACAAGAAGGAAAGGGAGGGAGGGAGAGAGAGAGAGAGAGAGACATCAATGTGAGAGAGGCACATCGATGGGTTGCCTCCTGCACATGCCCTGACTGGGGCCAGCGATGGAGCCTACAACTGAGATATGTGCCCTTGACCAGGAATCGAATCCCTGACCCTTTGGTCCTAGGGTCTACACTCTAAGCCAGCGGTCGCCAACCTTTCGGACCTCACAGACCACTGGTTGGCGACTGCTGCTCTAACCAATAAGCCAAACCGGCCAGGGAATAACAAAATGCTTATTTTTAAAAAATATATTTTTATTGATTTCAGAGAGGAAGGGAGAGGGAAATAGAAACATCAATGATGAGAGAGAATCATTGATCAGCTGCCTCCAGCATGCCCCACACTAGGGATCGAGGCTGCAACCGGGCATGTGCCCTGACCAGGAATCGAACCTGACCTCCTGGTTCATAGGTAGATGCTCAACCACTGAGCCACACCAGCCGGGCCAAAACGCTTATTGATGAAAGGAGCTTACTTTCTCAGTTCAGTCATCTGACCCTGCCTCCAAAAGTCCTTCTCTGTTTGGCTTCTTCCCTGTGTTACTCTCCATCCTTACCACCCTCAGTTACAGTTCTCTGGGCTGTGGACTCTGGATCTCTAGGTGTCATTTCAAGGTCAGATGGAACCACATCCTGGGCAGCTGTTGTTGTCCAAATTCTCAGCCCCTTGACCTTTGCCCCTAGTTTAACTTCTGTGATTCCGTGACTTCTGTGGCAGATCTGATCAGTGATCTCAACAAAATGAACTAACAAGCAAAACAGAGACAGCCTCATAGATAGAGAGCAGGTTGACAGCTGTTGGGGGAGGGGGGAGAGAAAGCTGGGGTGGTGGTGGAGAGATTGAGCAAAATATAAAAAAAAAGAGGAAGAACTCATGGACACTCCAACAGTGTGGTGATTACTGAGGGGAAAGGATGTGGGGGGAGGTGGAGGAGGGCCTGGGGGGATAAATGGTGATGGGCGGAGATTTGATTTGGGGTGGTGAACACATAATAATACAGTGTACAGATGATGTGTTGTAGAATTATGCACCTGAAACCTGTATAATTGTGTTAACCAGTGTTACTGCAATACATTCCATTAAAAAATTAATTAATTAATTTTTAAAAAGATAGGGAGATTATCTGGGCAGTCCAACCAAATCATGAGTCTTTTAAAAACAGAGTTTTCTTTGGTTCATAACAGAAAAGTCAGAGAGATTCTAGACATGACAGGGATACGACAAGAGAAGGTTCTTCTTGACTTTGACATAAAAGGGAATCATGGGGCCAGAACCTGAGAACAGCTTCTAGAAGCTAGGACCAGTCCCTGTGAGAGAACAAGGATCTCAGTCCTACAACCACAAGCAACTGAATTCTGCCAACAACCTGGAAGCACCTGAAAGCAGATTCTTTCCCAGAGCCCCCAGGTGAGAGCCCAGCCTGAGTGACACCTTGACTGCAGCCTCGTGAAACCCTACGGAGAGAACCCAGTTGAGCCTGCCCAGACTTTCAACCACTAAAACTGTGAGATGATAAATGGGTGTTGTTTTAAGCTGCACTGTTTGTAGTGATTTGTTACATAGCAATAGGAAATGAATACAGCAGCCCTCTGAGAATGTCTGTGGCAATACTTTACTTGCCTCCCAACTCAAGTTCAATCAGCTCTCTAGTTGGAGAGATAAAAAATGGGCATTAGTAGACCAAAAATAAACAATAGCTATGGCTATTATTATTGTTGTCCTTGTTCAATGACCCATTCAACCAATTGCTTCATTCTCTCCCCTGTTTGCACTGCCCTCCCCAGTCCCATGCATCTGTTAAATTTCCCTTTCTCCCCCTTGTCTATCAGGTTTGTAGTTTATGGTAAAAGCCTCTATGCTTGAGCTAGATCCCTTATGCTTCCAGGATCCCACCCAGCTTCAACATAAGCAATTAGAAATATGAATATAGACGCTGCAGAGCATCTACACACAGATCTAGAGCAATCCGTGGGTGTGCCTTTAAGGATTAGATAACATGTCTTGAGTAAAATAAACTTGGACAGAAATAAGCCAAATTAAGATCCTTGACATACAACCAGGGCTGCTCAGACGTGAGCATTTGGGACCAAGATAGCCACAATCCTGGATGCTTTTATTGAGACCCGAGATCAATATCTGAGGTAATAACTCCATCGTGTAAGGTCCAGGGCCTTACCCAAATTACATGGTGCTCAGCAGAATGGTGCTCTAGAACCCAGCTCTTCTGACACTTCATTCTTCCTTTCAGAAATCCCACTTTCCTTGTGTTAAATCAAAGAATCTTTCAAGCATAGCTGCTCTTACTTCTAGGAGAAGAGGGGACATGATTTTCAAATGCTTGCTTGATCCCCTGTTTTCCTTTAGCAACTTTGCTCAATCCTCTTTTTAGGGCTAGATTTATTTTGCTTCGCATTCTAAGCTGTTTATTTGTGTCCCCTCTTTCCCCACCTCCACCCCCATGCATGCTGCAGCCCCATAAGCTTCTTGGGAGTAGGGCGTCCTATCCCATATATCTTTGTATGTCCCTAGAGCCTGCCGTACATGTTTTAGGACTCTAATCTGAGCACTGAGTTGGATTTACTGCTGAGATTTCCTTTATGGTCAGGTTTCAGGTAGGGGGTTAAGGTCCCTTGATCCAGGGAAACAAAGACCAGGGAGCAGCTGTAGCTTAGCCCACTCCTGGGGCCCCCCAGGGAGGCGATGGTCCCACAGCCCCAGGATGTTGAGAAGAAGAGGAAGGGATGAAAGTTCCAGATGGAGAGGAGGGAGTGCCAACCTCGCTCACACCCCTCAGCCAGCAGCGAGGGGGGTTGCTTCTTCTCCAATGTGATCTTTCCCCTGCCTTGGCCAAGGCTGAGAGCATTCCCTGTAGAGCCAAAGTGAAACAATGCAGTTGCTGTTTCAAAGCAGAAAAAAAGGATGGTGGTGGGAAAATGTGAGGATAGCATTTTTCTTAATTTATTTTTTTAAATGTATGTCATGGGAGAAGTAGTCAAGAAGATAAAATATGCAGTACATTCTGAGCCATGAAGGAAAAACATTTTGTATTGTCCTTTAGAATCTTTTATACCAGGTCTAATCGCTTATTCAATCACACAGCAGACCCATGCCCCCTGCTCGGTGCATGCTCCACTCGGCTCAGCTCCTCTCTGAGCTTGTCTTCTAGACCAGAGGGTCTCCCGGGCAGGGACCTGCACACAGTGCACGTTCACATCCCCAATGCCCAGCACGGTGCCTGGGGGACAGCAAGAGCTCAGGGCATGGTGGCGGGCCAGCCACGGAGACAGAAAAGGGGCAACAGAAGTAGAGAGGAAAGGGCAGAGCCTTGGGGCCAGGGGGACAAGTGCTTTCAGGGGTGATGGGCAGTGACAAACGTCCTGGAAAACAGCCACGGATTGGGAAATCAGGAGGCCACTGGTAACCTAGGGGGCATTTGGGGAAGAAGACAGATGGCAACTGGGTGAAAAGGTCAGGGAGAAACACTCACTGATGGGCACGAATACATATGTTTTTTAAAACTCACCTAAATGTACATTGTTACATGACTGGTGAAGTAAGTGACAGAATACTATGCAGCAGTTAAAATGATAAAGTAGATCCATATCAGGGTTTCTCAACCTCAGCATTACTGACATTTGGATGGATGATTCTTTGTCATGGGCTGCCCTGTGCATTGTGGGATGTTTGGGAGCATCCCTGGCCTTTACCTACAAGATGCCTGTGGCATTACCACCCAGCTTGTAACCACCACAAATGTCTCCAGAAACTACCAAAGATCCCCTAGCAATTGAGAAACGCTGCTCTATATGTACTGACCTAGAAAAATCTCCAAGGCAGATGTTTGAGTATTTACAACAAGCTTCAAAAAAGTACATTCATACACTATCATTTATGTGAAGAAAGTATTTTATATACACACACATACACATACAACTGCATAAATCCATATTTTATATCTAAGTACATCTACAGTGGTCTAGGACAAAATTGTTCCAGGGTCATTTCTGGGGTGGGGGGGTGGGAGGGACTGAGGCTGGGAGTCATTGTGAATTTTGGCTTTATTTGTACTGTTTGTGTTTTTAAAAAATGAAAATGAAAATGTACTTGTTGTTAAAATTAAGTCTATAAATGAATGGAAATTGACATATGGAGAAAGCCCACGTAAATTCTCCTCCACAAAGTTTAGAGATGAAAAAAGGTGGCAAGAATGAGGCAGAATTAAAGGAAGGAATTTTAGGATGTGGGAAAACTGAGCTAAATTCAATCATTACAGTTTTGTATGGGGCATGATGAGCGGAGGGGTGAATCATTTCTAGAATGCTTCCACTTATTAGCTCAACATTTCAATAGTGCTTTGCCAGCAATGACTTTCCCACTCCAGTTAAATATGCATGAAATGATAGAATTTTTCTCCCTGTTTTTCCACTGCATGTTTCTTTAATTTGTATTTCTTTGGAGTGTGTACAGCTTTCTGTGACTAAAGTGCTGATGCCATTATGGAAACTGTCACTCTTCAGCACTGGGAAGACCTGGGAATGAAAGCGGACTCTGACTGTGTTTGGTCTGGCGTGGCTGGGTGTACTGCAGGAGTATATTTGTTTTTCATTAATTTGTTTGTCATTTTTCTCCATGATCTATGGAACATTTATTTCCCCTGAAGCAAAAGAATCTGAAATGTCAGAGGTTTCTCTTGGTTCTGCTGGGCTAATGAATTGTTGAGAAAAAGAAATTTTTCTTATATGCTATTTGATTGTGGAAGGAGACATTTTGCGACCTTTTGCTATTTTATGGTGATAATGAATTTCCTGACAAACGTGGAAACTCTGGGCTTCTTTATTAAAATAATAAGGTTTGAGGAATAACTTTGACCTGGACCTTTGTAGAATTAATCAAATACAGATTTTGGAAAAATTGATGAGTTTGGTCTTTACCGAGACACTCTAATTTATTCCTGTCACCGAAGCAGTACACAGATCTACACCACATAAAAACATCAAACAATTAACTACAGACCCAAGTCCCTGAGCAGAGATTTATACACGTTTGGTGGGAGGAGGTACAGGCTCAGGGACTTGCAGCTTCGTCACATCATTGCTTTGTTTCCTTTCTGCTTTTTGTTCTATTTTTTCAAATGTAAAAATAATACAAACTTGAAGAAAATCTGGCCTATTCTGAACAGAATGAAAAGGATAATAAAAGCATCCATATTCTCACTCTTCAAAGCTAATGGACCATCATAACATTTATTTTTTTAAATCCTTTTTTGATGTCTATGTTTTCTATACAATTGAGATGATACTGAATATAACATTTTTGGAGTTTTCTCCTCACTTAAATATTGCATACAATGTTTTGTTTCCAATCTTTAAATACTTGAAAGGAAACCAGTACTGAGTCCTCTTATGATGTTCCAAACAAAGGTACTAATTCATGGGGAAAAAAGAAGTAATGGGTTTTCTTCTTTGCAATATAATAGGAACTTAAAATACTACCAGTTTCCCTCTGAATATAACAAGTGATTAGATCTACTTTTCCAATTTTCAGAATTTGTAGATATGTTTATGCCTTTATTTTTTT
>NW_005871048.1:36476012-36479834 GCF_000147115.1 Myotis lucifugus | reverse complement strand
ATATATATATATATACTCACACACATATATACATATACATATATATGTTTGTATATACGTATATATATATATCCTATATAATAAAGAGCTAATATGCTAATTAGACCAGACGGCAGAATGACCATCCGGAACAACCTTCCAGAATGACATTCTGGAACGACCAGTGAGTGGAAGGGCGGGGCTGTGGGACTGCGAGGGCCTACAGTTGTATGAATTTCGTGCATCGGGCCTCTAATATCTATATTTGTTAATCCTCACCTGAGGATATTTTTCCATTGATTTTTAGGGAGAGTAGAAGAGAGAGGGAAAGACAGAGAGAAACATCGATGTGAGAGAGACACATCAATTGGTTGTCTCCTGCATGTGCCCCAATCAGGGCCCAGGCCAGGGAGAAGCCTACAACCAAGGTATGTGCCCTTGAATGGAATCGAACCCAGGACCCTTTGGTCCACAGGTGGATGCTCTATCCACTGAGCCAAACCGGCTAGGGCTATGCCTTTATTTTTGAGAGGTAAGAAAAGCTTCCCGAGTCTAGAATGCAAAATGAGCTCACACAAGGATTGGGGAAAGATGCTCTGTGTCCCTCAAAGACAGAGTGACTGACAACAGGTCCCAGCTACTCTTTGACCAGCCAAGTGGATGCACGGAAGTCAAAACCAATACCAGAGTTACCTCTCAGCCACTTCCATAGGCCTGAGCACAGGGAATTGTCCTCCTTCCCACACGGAAGTAGTACCACTGGTCACCGAGTTCCTCTACTTACTCTCTCTGGGGCTCATTGGAGTTGGTTATACCATTCCCAGTACTCTGCAAGATCCGGAGAAGTACTTGAAAGGAGTCAGAACCCACAAGCCAAGCAAGGTCTCAGAGAATTTGGGGAGGAGAAGTTGGCTACCTCATTTTCTGCTTGGGAACCACTTCCTGGGTGGTAGATGTTCGGTCCACTGCCATATTTTGGAAGTTTGGGCTTTCTTTCTCAATACTGACAGAATACAAACATCAGGGACAAAAGGAAAAAGAAGCCAAGCTTCTGAGATGAACCCTAAAATCTTCATGCCTTGCTGGCTTGAACATATTTTGAACTTTTTTCATCAAATGCTCAATCACTTGAAGATCAGAAAACAATCAGGCACTTGGAAAAGGAGAACAGTAATGTAAATTGTTATCCAACTAGCCTAAATAGGAACTCGGGAGGGGGATTATAAACACTTATAAGACAGTTTTGAAATTTAAGATCTCACATCTGTCTTTAATTATATATCTCATAAAAATATTTAATTAATCTTAAAAAATATTCATACAAATATTTTAAATTATAAATCTTGAACTTCAAATTGGGTGAAAAAACTTTTCTAGACTACGGGTTGGCTACTCAAAATGTGGTCAGAGCCCTGGCCACTGTGGCTCAGTTGTTTGAGCATCATTCCCTGCATCAAAAGGTCACCATTCGATTTCCGGTCAGGGAGGTTTGATCCCAGATGGGGTGTGTATGGGAAGCAACTGATGGATGTTTCCTTCTCACATTGATGTCTCTCTCCCTCCCTCCCTTCCCCAACCACCCCACCTCCAAAATAAATAAAAACATTTTTTTAAAAGTGCGGTCAGAAAAATAGCAGCACTGGTACAACCTGGGAGTTCATTAGAAATGCTAAATCCAGGTCCCACCCCAGCCTACCGAATTAGGTCATCTATATGCTCATTCAAGTTTGAGAAGCACTGGATTAGAGTAGGTTGACAAACCACACCTTTCAAATGCAAGTGTTTGTACCTGGTGGTCACAGGTGATGCAGGAAAATTGTTAGTACTGGTCGCAGACTGCTTTTTTCTTCCCCATTAACAGTCTAATTTCTAGAATTTTCATCACTACCTTATTGATTGATGGTCAGAATCTGCCCCTGATTGCAGAGAGTTCAGGTAACTATCCGTGATGTTCTCAAGTGGGAAAACAATGCTAAGATCATTATCCTCTTGATTTGGGACCAGGTTAAGGTAGAGAAAAGAAGACAATTGGTTGAAATACCACACTGATGATATAGAGCATTTTGACAGAGATGATGAGTAACTCTAAAGAGTATATTTCTCAGGGGAACCAAGATGGCGGCATAGGTTAACGCCGGAGTTTGCTGCCTCGAACAACCACTTCAAAAATACAACTAAAAGACGGAAAGGACATCATCCAGAACCACAGGAAGGCTGGCTGAGTGTAAGTTCTACAACTAGGAGGAAAGAGAATAACATACTGAGACTCAGAGGAGGCGCAGTGCTGAAGTGAAATACTAAGGTGCGGAGTGCATGTGGAGCGGGCTGGTGGCGGAGGGCGTGGTTGTTGTTTTCAATCGGGAGGGAGTTTCAGACTCTGAGCTCCAGATCCCGGCGAGTCTCTAGGGACCCAGACTCAAACGGGAGAAGCGGGACTGTCTGGCTTCGGTCGGAACTCCAAGGCAGCTTTCTCTCTGAGGTTTGCAGCGGTTGCTGGGACTCTGAGAAGCAGAGCCCCTGGGGACGGGACCGAGAGCAGCCATAACTGCTCACCCGCCCGCCCTGTAGATCCCCTGGGACCCGCCCCGCCCAAGCCCTGCACAGAGGCATTTGCCCGATAGCCTCAGGCAAAGGCTAGATTAGCACCGCCCAAGAGATCCAGCACAGAAGCTCTCCCACTGCAGACACAGCTGACTCTCATAGCCAGTTAGCCTGGAGGGCAAATCACCCCCAGTATTGCCGACAACAATCAAGGCTTAACTACAACAAGACTGCGCACAAAGACCACAAGGGGGTGCACCAAGAAAGCATAAAAAATGCGGAGACAAAGAAACATGACAGAAATGGAGGATAAAGAGCTAAAAAACGCACTTTTAAGGTCTTTCAATAATTTTTTAGAAACTGCCGATAAACTTGATGAGATCTACAAGAAATCTAATGAGACCCTCGATGTTGTGATAAAGAACCAACTAGAAATTAAGCATACACTTACTGAAATAAAGAATATTATACAGACACCCAACAGCAGACCAGAGGAGCGCAAGAATCAAGTCAAAGATTTGAAATGCGAAGAAGCAAAAAACACCCAACCGGAAAAGCAAAATGAAAAAAGAATCCAAAAATACGAAGATAGTGTAAGGAGCCTCTGGGACAACTTCAAGCATACCAACATCAGAATTATAGGGGTGCCAGAAGATGAGAGACAGCAAGATATTGAAAACCTATTTGAAGAAATAATGACAGAAAACTTCCCCCACCTGGTGAAAGAAATGGACTTACAGGTCCAAGAAGCGCAGAGAACCCCAAACAAAAGGAATCCAAAGAGGACCACACCAAGACACATCATAATTAAAATGCCAAGAGCAAAAGACAAAGAGAGAATCTTAAAAGCAGCAAGAGAAAGAAACTCAGTTACCTACAAGGGAATACCCATACGACTGTCAGCTGATTTCTCAACAGAAACTTTGCAGGCCAGAAGGGAGTGGCAAGAAATATTCAAAGTGATGAATACCAAGAACCTACAACCAAGATTACTTTATCCAGCAAAGCTATCATTCAGAATTGAAGGTCAGGTAAAGATCTTCACAGATAAGGAAAAGCTAAAGGAGTTCATCACCACCAAACCAGTATTATATGAAATGCTGAAAGGTATCCTTTAAGAAGAGGAAGAAGAAGAAAAAGGTAAAGATACAAATTATGAACAACAAATATGCATCTATCAACAAATGAATCTAAGAATCAAGTGAATAAATAACCTGATGTACAGAATGAACTGGTGATTATAATAGAAACAGGGACATAGAAAGGGAATGGACTGACTATTCTTGGGGGGAAAAGGGGTGT
>NW_005871048.1:36440814-36475528 GCF_000147115.1 Myotis lucifugus | reverse complement strand
TATATATATATATATATATATATATATATATATATATATATATTAACGTTCTTATATCTCAGGATCAGATCATAAGAGAGGGTATACCTGAGCTGAGTTTCTCTCTCCTTTCTCTTTTATTCTTATTTTCTCTTTAGAGAAAGGAGCTGAAAGTCAGATATGCACCAAATTATTTGCTGGAAGGAGCTTTTACAAAATGATATAAAAAGGCTCTGAAATGAATTTTTATAAGTAGTCAAATATCGCGACTTCCTGTTTGTGTCATAAATTACACTAGTGTCAGACTCAAGTAAACTTAAATCTCTTAAACTTGCCATCAATTAAGTGAAATCTAAGTTTTTTGTCTTATTTTATAAAGAAATATTAGCTATCACAAATCAAGTGCCTCTGACATCCAATTTCTTTTTAAAATATCTGTTAAAGTCTTTCTTTTTTAACATTTTTATTTAAGTAAAGAAGAACATTTATTCTGCAACTGCTTTTAGTTGTGCCACTGTCCTAGACACTTGGGTACAGTAATGAATACAGGAAACTAACATGTCTGCCCTATGGATCTTATATTTTAACTAGAGGCCCGATGCACAAAATTCATGAAAGAGTAGGCCTTCGCAGCCATGGCGGCTGCCTCAATCCCTCCCTTGCAGCCGTGGTGGCTGCCTCAATCCCACAGCTGCAGCCCCGGCTTTGTCTAGAAGATCATCCGGAAGGTCATCAGGAAGGACATCTGGATGGCCATTTGGTTGATTTGCATATTACACTTTTATTATTATAGATGAGAGTGTAAGATGATAACTAAATATTTATAATAAAATTATGCCAGATGGTGATATGCACGCTAAAGACAGTAATGCGGGATGGGATGGTGCCTGGACAGTGCCTAGAGCACAGCGTCAACATTAGTTTCTTCTCTTTATTTCCCTCCATGTGGTTTCCCTCAAGTACCTTATTTAATCTTGTCTGTATCTTGTTCAAAACTGCTTATGTGGAAACATTTAGGAAAGAGGGCAGCTAGTACAGGTACCTAACAACTCTCATACTTAAAAAGAGGGGCTAAAGCTGACTGGAAGCTCCTTTCCTGAGGAAAACAGCATGGTGCTCAAGAGGTAAGTAAGAAATATACTAGCAGACCTTCACAAACATTCCTAATTTGGAAATCAGGGCCGGTCACAGGCCCAAAAGAAAGCCTCCATATGGAAAACTCTTTCATTGCTCTGGGTCAAGAATATTAGGAGTCATCTAATCCAGAAAGCCAGAGAGTATCTGCAGCACACTGGACAGAAAGATTGCTTGCAGCAGGTCCACATTAATACAGGGTACAGTAGTACCAGGAAAGGGACTGGCTATAGTCACCTGCATGCCTGGAATAGCATCCAGGCTGATGAGAGGAGACCATAACATGGGTCCATCTCAATCAAATACAAAGAGAGCACCTACCTAGAGATTATTTTCCTTTATTTGGATGGCCCACTGCACTGACCACTTCTCATCCATAGGCTTTTGTATCACTGAACTAATTCTATGTATCTTATATAAATAGATCCTCCTGCTTTTATATTTGAGATTATTCTAATAGCGTGCAGAGATGGAACCTAAAGATAATCCATCATTAGCAAAAACCAGCTAATTTACACTCAGTAACAAAATAATACCAGCATGAAACATGAAAACATACAGAAATATGAACACATTTCAAAACTTAAAAAGGAGATGAACATATAACTGTGGAGGTAGAGACACAGCATACCTGAGACTGTTTACTGAAGAAAAAGAATAAACTGGCAGCAGGAACTTTGTGTACTTAACACAATCAAGTGAAATATTAACTATGAAAGAAGAGGCAAAAAGATAAAATTGATCATTTTTTGTTAGTAAGAAGAACTGGCAAGCCTATAGAAAGGTAGCAAGGCAAGAGATTTGCCATACTACATTCTGAAATGCCACTGGAAGCATTAAAGAGAATCAGAATGAGATCTGTAAAATCTCATTCTGGAACTCACCCCAGAAAGTAGGAGAAAAGGGCAAAGAAATGAAAATGAGAAGTGAAAGAACATGTACAATATATTAGGTCATCCAACATACATATAAGTGGTGTTACTCCCCAAAAGACCGAATTATTTTTAACAGAGATAAAATCCAAAGATATATCAGATTTAAGCTTTCCTGGGATAAAACAGCTTAAATTGTGCAGTGATTATTGTGTACCAGGAAGAACTGATGAAATAAATCCAAAATACACTAGATATATAGTTGACTATCAGTACCAAAGACAGAACACTATAATTATCCAGGTAGGAGGAGAAAAACTGGATACCTCCAAAGCAAGGATACCAGACTGTATTGAGATTGCTTTTCTGTAACAATAGATTCCAATGACTGTGAGCAATGTTTACAGAATTTTGAAGGAAAAAATTGTAACTTTGGGATTATTTACCCAATAAAGTTGCATTATGCGAGTAACAGAAAGACATACAATATTCTTAAATACAGGGTATTTAAGGTACCTAACAAAAACATAAGGTACCTAAAAACAAGGCCACCCAAAGCACATCACCCATGACATTTCCATGGAAACAAGATAATTCAAAAATGTACCCAAACCAACCAATAAAACAAAATTAAAAGAGAAATTCTATCTCAAGATAAAATGAATTATAGTAAAAGGGAGTAAGCACTGAAATCTATAAGTAATTTATATAAAATTAAATCTGTTCCTTATTCCTGCACCCTGGGACTGACTATAGTAACTGACTATATGCAAGTCTTTGTGTCATGCTTTACTTTCTGTGAACTAAGACGAAGGCAGTGAACAATAATAAATAATTCATACATGATGCTGAAAATATGAAATAAAACCTTTAGTTCTTTAACTGATACCACATTTTAAACTGAATTAATAGTTACAGAGAGTATTGATGACTTCCAGGAGTTGGGGGGTAGGAAAAATGGGAAGTGGTGGTCAAAGGTATAAAGTTCCAATTATAAAATGAAAATTTCTGGCGACCTAAAGTGTGGTAAATACAGTTAACAATATGTATTGCACATTTGAAAGTTACTAAAGAGTAATTACAAATGTTCTTACCATTGCTCTCCCCAAAATGGGTAACTATATGAGGTAATGGATATGTTAACTAATCTTATTGTGGTAATCATTTTGCAATATAAATATTTATCATAACACGGTATACCTTAAATATACATAATGTTATGTGTCAAATATCTCAATAAAGCTGATGGGAAAAAAAACACCACCAAATATCCCCAGTTCACAGAAACTCTTCCAGAAGACACCAAAAGAGAGAAGGAACACTATCAAGTTATTCACTGAAAACAGCATGAGCCTGACCAAAACCTTACAAAGATAGCACAAGAAATCATAATTTTAGTATATACTTATAAGTATGAATATAAAAATGCTAATCTTAGCAAGTTAGATCTAGTAATGTATAAATTGAGTGTATCTCAAAAATGCAAATTTGCCAGAACCGGTTTGGCTCAGTGGATAGAGCGTCGGTCTGCGGACTGAAAGGTCCCAGGTTCGATTCCGGTCAAGGGCATGTACCTGGGTTGCGGACACATCCCCGGTAGGAGGTGTGCAGGAGGCAGCTGATCGATGTTTCTCTCTCATCAATGTTTCTAACTCTCTATCTCTCTCCCTTCCTCTCTGTAAAAAATCAATAAAATATATTTAAAAAAAATAAATAAAAATGCAAATTTAACATAAAAAATAAACAAGTCAAAGGAGAAAACTATATGACAATATTATTACAGACAGAAATTTTTTGAAAAAAATATGAAGCACCTATTTATAATTTTTAAAATTTGACAGATTAGGAATAGAAGGGCGTTTACTCACTCTGAGAAAGAATATAAAAAATCTATAACAGACATTATACTTAATGGTAAACGTTGAAAGCTTTCCCTCTGAGTTTGGGAATAAACAAGGATGCCTGATATCACCACTTTTATGCAATACTGAAAAACAACAGTACAATCAGACAAGGAAAAGGTATAGGCCTGGAAACAAACAAACAAACAAATTACCATTATTCACAGATAATATACAAAACCAGCAAGGTATTAGACTTGATAATAAGACTTAACAATGTCATTTATTCAATATAAGATCAAATCTCAACGGAATATGCAAAAGTCAATTGTATTCCTATACACTAACAACTAACATAATTCAAAAAGAAAAAAGAACCATGTATAGTAGCAACAAAAACATAAGGTACCTAAAAACAAATTTAAAAAATCTTGAAAATTGTAATATTTTACAGGAAGTCATTAGAGAAGATTACATTAAAGTAGAGATATACAGCATGGAAAGACTTAATATTGTAAAAAATGACAACACACTCCAAACTTATCTCTCAATGTAATTTCAATCAAAATCTAAACCTTTTTCAAGATGGTAGGCATTACAATATTGATTTTACTATTTTAAAACTGTAAACCTATTTTGCATTACTTCTATTATACCTGAAACTTTTTTTTAAAAAAAAGAGTCAGATAGGACTAGAAGAAGATATAAGTGAATAATTGAACTCAGAATGAATAATTTTTTAAAGTCTTATTTTATTTATTTATTTTTAAAATATATTTTTATTGATTTCAGAGAGGAAGGGAGAGGGAGAGATATAAACATCAATGATGAGAGACAATCATTGCTTGGCTGTCTCCTGCATGCCCCACACTGGTGATTGAGCCCGCAACCCTGGCATATGCCCTGACCGGGAATCGAACTATGACCTCCTGGTTCATAGGTCGATGCTCAACCAATGAGCCACGCTGCTGGGAAATTTTTGAACACAATGGAAGAATTCTATGAAATGAAAGTTTTAAATCTTTAAATTTAGAAGATGCCATAAAATAAAATTTAAAAAATTTGCTACAAAAATTGAATACAACTAGTATAGATATAAAAAGTTCTTATAAATTGATAAGAAAAAACCTTTTTTCTTAGCATGGGAAATTAGTAATTATGGCCCCCAAATATTCAATAAACATGAAAAATAAGCCTAATGCCGGAAGCTGGTCCATCCTTGCTGCTTGACACAGTCGCTGCAGGGAAGAAACATCTGCACAGCATATGTTTCAAGGGACCTGGCGTATATGGCATACTGTTCTTAATATGTTTGCTCCCCTTCTTAGCGCTATGTGTTTTAACCAAGGTCACCTCTCCAAGAAAGGTTGTTTCCCCAGGTGGGGATTTTCCCCTGGAGTTAGGGATTAACAGGACTAAGGAAGGGAATAAAACCCCTTAACTAAGTGCCAGGCCGGTAGTTAATCACTTTAACTATGAACAATCACGCTTAAACTACATAATCTTTACTTAGGATAATCTCCTTCAGTTACTTCCTTGTAGCTTAACAGAACAATAGAGTAGTGACCTTGGAATGGAGATAACAAATGCCCTAACCTTTGGAATAGAATGGGTAGGATTAAAATCAAATGGTATAAATACAGATGTAACAGGAGAATAAAGACAGAACCTGGCTGGAGAACCTGGCTATGCTGATCAACTGAACGCTGTCTCCATGTCCTTCCTTCTTCGCCGACTCCGTCCACACCTTTGGGAACCCCTGGACCTGTTGGGGCTGGACCCCAACAGCCTAACCTCAGCAGTAATCAAAGCAATTAAAATTAAAATACATTATTTTATTTATAAAATTGGCACATGTTTAAAAAATGCTAATATTCCCTCTAGCCAAGATTCCAAGAAATAAGCACTCCTATGCAGTGATGGTAGATCTGTCAACTCATACAATATTTCAGGGAAGCAACTGGGCCACATATATCAAAAGATCTTCAAAATGTTTATGCCTCTTAACACAGGAATTTTGTTTTAGGCATTATCCTCTCAAAATTAATAGATGGTCACTGGGGCTTTATTTATATTAATGAAAAACTGGAAATATCCTAACAAATGCAAAAGCAGGTAATGGCTAAGTAAAGTATTTCCACATGTTAGAATGGTAGACACATGTCAGAAATACCATGACATGCAGCCATTAATAAAGTTATTACACAAAATTTTTAAAGATGAAAAGTTTCTATACTTAATTATGCTAAAAATTAGGCAATAAAATAATATATGATTAAATTCTATAAGAATCTGTGTAAATAAATGTGTGGATCAGTGAGCGAGTGGAGGGGGAGAGAGAAAGAGAATAGAAAAAGTACACTAAACTATAAATAATGCTTACTTTGGGGGCAGGCAGGAGAGTGGGATTAGAATGATTTCTACTTTTGTCTCTGAGCTTTTTTGTATTTTTCAAAACTATTACACAAAACCCCTCCCATGTATTACTTGTCTGTATAAAAAACAAACAGGGAGCTTCCCATTGCAGACAAGATCAAACCTAATCTCCTTGGTCTGGCACACAACCTCATTCATCTTTCCCACCTTCCCTTTGCCCCTGGAACAGGCGTACACACACCCTTTTACTCACACTCTCCTATGCCCAAGATGGCTTTTCCATCTCAGGAACTCCTGCTTCCAGGTTCAGAGCAAGGCTCCCTTCTCTTCATAAACTAGCCTGTGTGAGTATCCCTCCTGCGCTCTCGTGCAATTCTCTACGAGGCGCCGTGGAAATCATCTGGCAATTCACCACCTCTAACTTGTAATGTCTCTACCACTGTTGTTTTGAACTGTTACTTGATTTTTCTTTTAACTTTTTGTATGTTTTTGTACTTCTCTACAAGATTATAAGCTACTCTTTGTATTTTTCATAAAGTCTAGTGAAACAGAGTAGGTGTGTCTGTGGTAGACAAAATAAAGGCCCCCAAGATGGCCGTGTCCTAACCCCAGAAGCCGTAAATTACATGCAAGGAGGAATTAAGGCTGCTAACCAGCTGGCCTTGACGTGTGGAGATTACCCTGGATTAGCCAGGTGGGCCTGATATCATCACAAGAGTCCTTAAAATGTGGAAGAGGTCAGAGGAGGAGATGTGATGATGGGAGCAAGGTTGGAGGGATGTCCTGTGAGAGGGACTCAACCCTCCACTGCCGGCGTTGAATGGAGGAAGGAGGCTATGGGCCAAGCAAGGTGCGCAGCTTCTCGAGGCTGGAAAAGGTGAGGAGATGGATTCTCTCCTAGAGCCTCCAGAAAGGAATGCTGCCCTGCTGACACTCTGAGGTTTTGTCCCATGAGACCCCTACAGAATTCTATGATAAATTCGTTTATGATAAATTCGTTTTGCCTTAAGGCATTAAGTATATAGTAATTTGTACCAGCATTGATAAAAATTAATAAAGTGTTAACTATTGTTTTCTTTCATTCATATTAAAATCAAGAAAAGATAAAACTAAAGTTGTTGAAATGATAGACAAATTTAAAACTATACTTTTTGAAGAAGTCTAGCCTAATGCCTCTCATTATTTATTGCTCCTTAGTGCTTACACAGGTGGGGCAAAAGTAGGTTTCTAGTTGTGAGTACGCAAAACAAAGCTTATTCTTAAATTTTTATTTATTAACTAGGGGCCCAGTGCACAAAATTCGTGCACTGGGTTGGGGGGGAGGTCCCTCAGCTTAGCCTGTGCCCTCTCGCAGTCCAGGACCCCTTGGGGGATGTCTGCCTGCTGGTTTAGGCCCAGGGGGATAGGGCCTAAGCCAGCAGTCAGACATCTCTCTTGCAGTCCAGGGCTCTCGCAGTCCGGGACCCCTCACTACTTACCACCCACCTGCAGTAGAGGCAAGAGAGGCTCTTGCCATCACTACTGTGCTCGCCAGCCGTGAGCTCGCTTCTGGCTGAGCGGTGCTCCGCCTGTGGGAGCACACTGACCACCAGGGGACAGCTCCTGTGTCGAGCTTCTGCCCCTGATGGTCAATGCGCATCATAGCATCCAGTCATTCTGCCAATCATTCTGCCATTGAGTTGATTTGCATATTAGGATTTTATTATATAGGATTCTTGTATTATTTTCCATATGAACAACTATAAATCTACTTTTGCCCCACCCTGTTTATTCCATTTATTTCATTATCATTTCTTGCTATTTTATAACTGTTATTTTAACTGTGTATTTTATAACTGTGTATATTTTTTCCTCTGATTCAAAAGACTCTTAAAAAACAAGGTACATGTATTCAATCCCTACATTTGCTGCCAGAGGTAATAGACTTCAGTCTATAAATGCCTGTTACTAACATCTTGCCCTATGAGTGACCTAACGTAGACCATATACTCAGCTTTCTTTTCTTTTTTTAAAATTAAAATTTTGTTGAAAGTATTACATACTCAGCTTTCTCTCACAAGTGTTTTTAAAAGTTTCATTTCAGCCTTATACATAAGTGCCCTATAGCCTCTAAAAAATTTTGACTATATTAATAAATATTTAGAAAGTGAAATGACTACATTTTAATTTCATTGGACATGTCCCATAAAATTTAGTGAGGTTTCATGTTTTTCCAGAATTTTATGGTTGACTATTTCAAGAAAGGTGTATACACTAAGCCTTACAGATTGTAAGTTAGGGAAGTGAGGTAGGAAGATGTCTAGTTTACTGGGAGAGAAAAGACGGAGCCTATCTCAGCAAGGTGGGAATAGAAGGATAAAAAAGAAAGAAAGAAAGAAAAAAAAGACGGAGCCTGGATATCCCCAAATCTCGAACACACCTGAGTGGGCACAGCTGCTGGGTCTGAAAGGAACTGTTTGGAGGGTCGTCTACTTTTGTGTTGAGTGTCAAGATCAGCACAGACCTTTTAACCAGCTAGAGTTGCCAGGCTACTCTTGGAAGCCATGGCTAACATTTCTAGGCTCTACCAGAATTAAATAAAAGTAAGCAAATAAATAAGTGGACAGTTGGAAACGGGAGAACTTGGCATCATTGTAACCCTGGTGGGGGGGAGGGGGAATGAAAACTGATGTGTAAATGGGGTTCTGGGCAAGTAACCACATGGTGTTTGCAGGAGAAAATCCAGCGAGGCAGCTGGCCCTGGCCAACTGCCCTTCTCCCAGCGGCAGGGCCAGCCGGAACCCTTCAGGTCAGCTTCTGCTCTCTGGCCCTGGGAAGCCTTAAAAAAGTTGCTTGCCCTAATTTCTCCAAACATAAAATTGGGTAGTGGGATTTGGCATTTCTGTATAGCCTAGGTCTGTGGTGAGGATTAATTAGAGTTTTTAAAGTGCTGTGGGTTTGGTGTGGTGTATTTATTTTCTCAGGATGAAAGCCAGTACGCCAGCACCAAGTGTTAACAGTGAAGGTTTGATGTATGTTACTTGAGATGCACTGTGTGAAGTGGGGTGGATGGGCTACGAGGCTTGTGGGACTGCCTTCGGCACAGAAAAAGCCACATTTCCAAATACACTTTAGTACGCCCCAAGTGGGGAGTACTAAAAGCCTTTGAAAATTAAAAAGGAGCAGATTATCTGTGTTCAGGCTCTGTGATGGAGGGCATGCACCGACCCACACCACGGAAAACGTGACGCACGGCCAAGGACAAATATCGGCAGCTGGAGAAGACACAAAATTCTGCTCACTCTGTGACAAGCTGTACAATGAGCCCCTGTGACCAATGAAGAGAAGGAATGAGAATAGGCAGCCGGGGTTTCAGGTAGGCAGCTGGGGAGAAATGCTGTCACACCGCCCGTCTCCGACCAGGACAGGTGGGCACAGGGAGGCCCCACCTCCCACTCATGAGAACCCAGCAGCTTCCCGGACATTCCAGTCTCAGAAGCACCCTCTGCGCTGGGTATTCAAAATAAATCTGTATGAACAGGCTTTATTCCTGCTTATGAAAGCTACACGCGCTCATTACTAAAAATTAAAACAGCAGAAATACAGAAAGTAAGAAGTACAGACACTTCATCCCAACAGTCAGACTCTAATTGCTGTTAACTGTTGTTTGGACTTATTTACAGGAGACAGCTCTACCTGCCCTCAAGTTATAGGTGATGAAACAAAGAACTTACCCACAGGCTCACAGGAAGTAGGTCAAAGCTGGAATTCAAACCCAGGTCTTCCCGAAACCCCAGAATGCTGCACGTTGCATCAGGTTACACTGCCCTGTGCCCACACCTTGTTCCCCTGCTTCATCACCAACCTCACATGTAATTACCTAAGGCATCGGCAAGGTTTCCACAGCCAGCCTCTCCAGTGGAAGCTGCTAGGTCGTGGGGATGTAACATACAGCGCAGGGAACAGAGTCAACCACATCGTAGTAACTAGGTATGGGGACACATGCTCACCAGACTTATTGTGGTGATCATTTCCCAGAGTACGTAAATGTTGAATCACTATGTGGTACACCTGGAACAAATACAATACTGTATGTCAATTACAAATAACTTTTTAAAAAGGTTTGGAATAAAAACCCAAACAGAAGTTGCTATCATCTAGATACGGCGGAACCGCTCATGTAACTACTAGAGCCACTTTCCCAGCCTCATTTAAGTGTATAAGGCTCTACCAACATGCTGTTATTCGAGTGACATGGCTGTAACTAAGATCTGGGTGCTCCTTTTCGGCAAACCAGTGTAGAACAGAAAGCAAAGAGACCGCTGAAATCAGTAGGATGTGACCTATGTGTGAGGCCAGGACCTGGAGAGCCCTGAGTTCCAGCTCTCTTATTTATTAGCTGTGTGTGTCCGATGCCTCAGTTTCTCCCTTTGGATTATAAAGAGGATGGATGAACTAAATGCAAGGTGCCTTCTACCCTTGGTGTTTTATGGTGAGCAATCTCATCATTGAGAGTTGATGTGCCTCATGTGTCCCACCTAACTTATTTTACTCTGTTCAACATCTAATGTCAGGCTGAAAGGTAGAAAGTTGCCTCTGTGTTGCTACTTCTCAGAAAGAAAGAAAAGTGCTTTGAAAATAATATATGATGTTACTACTCTTGCCAGATTTATTCTAACTCATTCAGTGAATGATAACCTTCTTAAAGGACTGATTTATTAGCATGCATTCGTTCAGTATATATAAAATCTCTCAAATATAAGGCATCGAGAGAGGTATACAGTTGAAATCTTGCCCTCCTTGGAGCTTATGGCTCCGGGTAGGGGAGACACATGAATATAAATTATTGCAATATGAGGTAGCGAGAGTTCCATGTCCTAGGATGCTCCAGAGAAACTCAAGGTACTCAAGTTTGGAGGTATCAAGAACTTCATGGAGAAGTAGAAATATGAACGGGGCCCTAAACAAGAATTAGAGAAGCAAAGGAAGATGACAGTGTCTAAAGGAGGGCATTGCAACTGTGCTGAGGGGAGGCAGGCTAAGGAGGCTGCACGTAGCTCCGGGCAGTTGGTAACCACAAACAGCCGTCAAGCGGGAAGTGGGACGCTGTGTCATGCCCTCTTCCAGACCAGTTTCTACCAAAACGTAAGGGCTTACTGATCTCTAGTGCCTACAACAGTTCCACGCACGTCATGGGCAGACAGCATCACTGATCCGTGACCTTGGGGATGGCAACCCAATGTCAGGAAACAGATTTGAATGCTTCTCTGAAGAGGAAACAGGGAGCAGCTCCCAAGCATTCGAACTGGGACAACCTTGGATCTCAGAAAATAGCGTGTGAGAGAGGAGAGGGCGGGGAGTGTTCCTTCCCCCTGTAATCATGAGCAGAAATAACATCTCATTATAAACTTTAAAGAGAGGAGGCCCTTTAAATGCAATAGTAACGAAGTTGGACAGGATCACTTTGAAGACTTGGCTGTTGGTGGTGTGGAAAATGCTAACATCTGTCCGTGCCCTTCGTCTCTAGTGGAGCTCTATCGGCAGAGTCTGAGTGCTTCCTGTGTGCATGTGCGTCAGGTATATGTGTGTTACACCAGCAGAGGCACGTGAGGATGCTAAGGATGCACAGAATGCCACACCTGACTGCCAGGGGGGCTGTGGCTGCAGGTGAAGTAGGGTCATTACCTCAGAACAGCCCAGATCAAGCCTGGGGCCTGCAGGTTGATCTCATGCCTTTGAACTAATTTTTCCTCCTGGTCTGAGGCACACTGGCTAGAGTGGGGGTGGGGGTGGGGTGGCAGGGAAGGAGCATGGAATTTGGAGCCAGAGCTCTTTAGAACCAAGTAGAGCTACCAAGGGTATTTGGCTGTGAAAAAACCTGTAAGAAGAGCCTCTGGGGGTGCCCGATACTCTTAGAATAAGAGGGAGGAGGTGTATCTACTAAACACAAGAGGTGAGCCTGGGAGGGGATCAGGTACTACTTAGAAGACGGGCTTCCCTGTGAAACGTCCAGTGTCTAGTTCTGTGATTCATGGTAGAAGGAGGCACTGGTCCACCATTCCCAACAAGACCCACTAAAAAAGAGAGAGCAGATGGAAAAGTTGATTGCTGAGTGATGTTTTAGAATAGGGATCAGAAAGAAGGGCACGATATAGTAATAACAAAATAATGATATTTCAAATTATTCTAGCACTTTCAGTGTTTCTAACAGTTTCACTGTGTTCACCCATTACAACCATGCCTTAGGCTGCATTCCTGCTTGTTACCGAGTGCACCCTTTCTGTCAGGATGAAAAAGGAGAGAAACTGAGGACAGCTTTGCTCATTCAAGGTCCTATTTATATAGAGACCCCATCGAATGTTGAAGCTGGAAGGGGCTGTAGACATCATTTAGTTCAGTCTTCACAGATGAGGAAACTGATGAAGTGGCTTTGGGAAGGTGTAGGTGGAGCCCTCCCCTCTCTGCTATCAGTAAGTACACCTAATCTGGGACGTGCTAGCATTAGAAAGCAGAGAGATGTTGCTGTGATAACACTGACTCAACTGTTAATCCTTAATTTATACCCTAGATAGGGTGCTTTCTAATTTTATTCCACAAAAGTCTCTACAACATATTAAAAAAATAGATTCTATAAACATGATTTTCAGAATTTGCTGTCCTATCTATAATAATAAAAGCGTAATATGCTAATTAGACCAGACATCCTTCTGGACGAAGCCGGGGCTGCGAGGGAAACCCGGTCCCAGGTACCTGCCAGCGGCCAGAGGGAAGCCGGTGCCGGCAGCAGGGGGAAGGAAGGCCTACTCTTGCACGAATTTTGTGCATCAGGCCTCTAGTAAATACATATTTTCCTATAGCCAGATTTAATTTTTCCCTACAAATTAATTGCACAGAAAAGAAAATGGGCGTACAACACCATCCTATAAAGAAGCAGGTCCCCAAAGGTAGCTCTCTTTTCTCCAATGGCTGCACAGTGGATTAAAATGAATATGAAACTGGGAGCAAAGGCCCACGGCGCTGCCCGTGTATAAGAGGGGGCATTCGGCTGCTTGCAGGCACAGAGAGCTGCCCTGTTTCTGTGGACAAATAGTGAATGTGATCTGTGTCAATGTCAAGGCCCGACAGTGTCCCTCACTGCGCACAGAAGTCAGAGCAAGAGTCCAGGCTGGCAGGGAAGGCCTGGAATGGGCTTCAAGGAGGGGGAAGGTGGAGCAGCAATAAAGGGTCTTAGTGAGTCCATATTTAATACGTGGGAAGCTGACTCCAATCAAAGTGGAGGGACCTGCTCAAGACCTTACAATCTATGGGTGGCAAATCTAAGACGATTCTCTGTTCTGATTCCCATGCCTTTATTAACTTTTACACAGGAGCTGGGGACACTTTAGGGAAGACAGTGAAAGTCACAGCAAGCATTACGATGGCCAGGTAACACAGGAACAGAGTCCGTAAGCTCCCATTTCTGGTGCCAAGACAAAATATATCTTAGTGAGTGAAGGGGGCTTAAGGCTTTTCATTTATGGATGGGATTTAGTGGGTCAGAACAGTTTACAAACATTATAACGTGGGCAGCATACTCAGCACATTAAATTACTCAGAAGTTTTCCAAACCACTCCTGCCTTCCCCCTACTTCCTCTGGGCCCCGGGAGAAGTTCTGATAGGATTGGCCCTTGGTTAAGAACCACTGCTCTGGTGGACCACTGACAGACTGGACCCTTAGGTGTGCGGGGACAGAGGAAGGGTTACCAACCACCGATGTACAGCCTCACAGTAGCCGTCATGGGTGTGGCTCTCTTGTGCAGCTGATCAAGTCATTTCCTAGCACCTTCTAGAATAACCCTTCTAGACCAACAGAAATACGTAGGGAATTAAAGTGTTTCTAGTAGCCACATTAAAAAGGAAAAGGAAACAGATAACATTCATATTAATAGTACATTTAACTCAACATATCCAAAGCATGCCATTTCAACAAGTAGTACATATATGTTATATTTTACTTTTTCATACTAAGTCTGCAAAATATGATGTGTATTTTGTACCTACAGCACATCTCCACCCACAATTAGCCACATTTCAAGTGTCCCATAGCCACATCAGGCCAGTAGCTACCAGGCTGGACATATAACTGCCCTTGCCTCCCTCATCCACCTAAGTTTACTCCAACAGACACAGAGATTTCCTCACAATGTAGCCATTCCTGCCTGTCTCAGGGCCTTTTCCTTTCCAAGTCTAATGTGGACACTTTGGTCTTTATTCCATCCCAGCTCTTCTCCACTCAGCCATCAAGTAATCATCCCTGAGCGCCTACTAAGTGCTGGCTCTTTGTTAACTTATGAGGATGAAAAGATAACAAGTCACAGACCTTGACTTCCAGGAGCTCTCAGATTAGTGGGAAATGAAGGCACATACAAGAGAGCCCGATGAATGCTATACAGCGATGCCTGCGGAGGGCGCACAGAGGACGGGATGGCTGCTCCTGCTGGGCTTATGGAAAGCAGTCACAGCGATGGGACATTGGGCTGGTTTTAAGGGGCAAGGAACAGTGGTGGAGAGGCCGAGAAAGTGTTCCAGGCAAAGGGAAAAGTATATTCAACACCTAAGTATGATGATCTGCATGCTTAGAAATGGCAAGTGTCTAAGAAGAAAATGGCAAGGAGTGCCTGGAGTGAGGGTCATTCTCGGAGCAGGGAGACCTGGTGATGGCTTTTAGCATAGACTGGAGAGGACTAAGAAGCAAGGAGAGCCTGAAAAGGGGAACCACCATGTTTAGAAAGGAGGGGATGTGAGCACCGAAGGGAATGAAGGAAATGTAAGAGCCCCATTTTCTAAAGACAGCCTCCAGGTGAGGCATTCTGATGGAACCTGGGCAAAGAGCGGAATAGGTAATGCTTCCCAGCTCAGACCCCGAGGCCCCTGGCACGTTTTATACAGGGCTACTGCAGCCTGTTGGCATCCGAGAGCATTAAGTGGCCTGAAGAATGAATGGAGAGAGCAACCTAAGTTACCTCCACGGTTGCTCAGCAAGTCATGCCTGCGAGATGCCAGCTTGATCAGATGACATGATGGCTAATTTGACCTTGAGTTTTCTGGAAGAAGGCTGGAGCTCTCAGGTAAGAACAGGTTAACAACAACGTGACATTTGCAGTGACAAGGAGCCTCTGAGATTCATGGGTTGTCCTTTCACACATGGGAAACTGAGGCACGGAGAGTGAAAAGGCTTAATTAAAGGCCATACAGTTAGTAAGTCTGCAGCGCAGAGAACAGAATTCAGCTTGGTGGTACCAAAGCCACGGTGAGAATAGACAACAGCTGCCATGGAAAACTGTTTTACCTTTCCAGAAAATTCAAGTGGAAAAAGAGAAAGCAAGGCTAGAGACACATTAGGTAAGAAAACCATCTTTGTGAGCCACACAGATTTAGTTTAGCAGCAGTGAACAAGGTACTCACATGGAGAAATGTCCACAAAGCCTGGGTCGATGTTATGTAGCAGCTCAATTCTGGGGGACGGGCTTCCTTCACTAGAAAAGAATTTTTTAGAAAACGTTAATTTCCTCTCTCAAATGGGCATAAATGATTTTAATACTTTCTATCCTTATACTTGTAGAAAATAGCAAATATGCCAATTGGCATGTATCGCCAAGTAGTCCTCATTTGTTTACATTATAACAATGACTGACATTTGTATAAGAACTTCAATGTCAAGCATATTTAAAAAAATGAGCCTTGTGACCTTTTGCAATAGACAACGTAGCTGTATTAAACATCCTGAATCCTCACAGTGAAATGAAGAAAGAGCATCCGCCCAAGTGGCAGCGTCAGCAGTACAGATGCGACATGCCTCGTGAATATCAGCTTATGTAAGAAAAACTGTCTCCCCTGTCCAGACTGGCAACACGGTTAGAACTTATAGTTAATACAAGTACATGTGAAATACATATACTTCTTTAACATAAAAACAGGGTGCATGCAAATACAATCACAACCTACAATAGTGCTGGAAAAAACCTTGGCGATCACTTGTCCAACCCCTCACGATGCAGAAGAGCAAGGCACACAGTAAGTTATTGGCCACATATGGGTTGTATGACTCTCAAAGGAGTATTCTTAAAAAAATGGGAGCATAAACATCAGATGTATGTGGGTGTACATGAAGCACCCAGGTCATTTTGCTAGTATATACTTAGCCTTACGGAAGGTGTTAGACACAATTCCAATCACTGGGAGACAACTGTGGAGAACTTGATCATCCAATAGGAGATTGCCAAGTGTTAATGCCCTGGGATTTGTACATATCTGAATAACCAGTTAAGGCTCCTGAGGTACTAAGAGGCCATGTTTTCAGGTGGCCCAATATCCACACCCCAAACTCACAGCTAGTTATCCACAGCAGTGGTTTGGGATTCTAAGGACCATGAAATTTCAAGAAAATCTGGGTTGTGCCTGGCAATGTTGTATTTGCGAAGTAAGGAAATGTTAAAACAAAATTAAATGTATTAAAAACAAACAAACAAAACCCTTCAATTCCCATCACCAATATTTTTCATCTTCTGGATGAAAGTTCCTTATTATATGCATTTTTGTTAATATTTTCTCTAATTCTATGGGGTGTTTTTTTTTTTTTTGCTTTCCTGATAGTATCATTTGGAGAACAAAAGTTTTAGTATATGATAACAATTTCTTCCTCAAAGGTATGTACCAAAGTGGGTTGGATTAAAATAAAAGTGTTCTGTATGTTTCATAACAGCTTTTAGCAGCTATCAACTGTGATCACCACAATCTTAAAGAATAAGTTGTGGCTTCATCAAACTCATAAAATGCTTATGGGATTGATTATTGCTGCATTACAACATGTATTAGGTTCTGTCTTCTCTATGTTTCTATATGTATTTATACATAATGCTATAAATATATTTCACTATTCTTTTGCACATTATTCCAAAGTTTCTTTTCCATACAACCAAAGCACTAGAAACTGAGCAATGTCAGTTGCTTCAATAATTTATGGTTTTACTTCTGCCTAGTTCTGAAGCCCTGGCTTTCTCGCATGCAAGATAGCATTGTCTTTAAGAGCATAGCCTTTCAGAGTTTGCATCTCAACTCCACAAATTACCAGCTATATAAACTTGAGCCTTGTTTTTCCTCACTAGCAGAATGTGGATAAAAGTACCAACTTAGCCCTGACCGGTTTGGCTCAGTGGATAGAGTGTCGGCCTGAAGGGTCCCGGGTTCGATTCCGGTCAAGGGCATGTGCCTTGGTTGCAGGCACATCCCCAGTGGGGAGTGTGCAGGAGGCAGCTGATCGATGTTTCTCTCTCATCGATGTTTCTGACTCTCTATCCCTCTCCCTTCCTCTCTGTAAAAAACCAATAAAATATTTTTTTTAAAAAGTACCAACTTACAGGGTTGCTATGAATTAAATGAGGCAACATATGTAAAGCACTTAGCACAGTGCCTGGGATATATTGAGTGCTGAATAAGCTGGTCGCTTAAGATCAACAACAACTTTCACTGCAAAAATGCAGATTTTGACTATGCGGACAGGGGAAAAATACAACCACAAATACAAGGCTACAATCTGAGGTGCAGATACAAGAATAATATGTAGATACAATGGACATCGATATTCTTATCCATTCTTCTTGCTAGCAAGAGTTCTCCTATGAAATATAATGATATAGCTATAACTAATTTCTAAGGCCTGTTGTGATACTCTCTGTCATGTGAGAGTCCCTTTAGAAAATTATCAGTGTCAAATAAGGCTAAGTCACACAGTCTACTCATGATGAGCTGCATATAAAAAAGATATGTTGTAATCTGTTATCTAGGAATTTTCCTTATTTTTCAGTTTAGGCAGATGGCACAGTTTAGCTGTATAAGCAACACTACCTCCACTGGACTGTTGATTCCATTTGTGAAATGTAAATCTCTGAATAATGACTGATGATGTTTATAGTATGTGATTTTTCAATACTCACACAAGTTCCTTGTTTTTAGGTGAACCAAGGGAAGGGGTGTTTCTATGATGGCAACTCTTTGGGCTCCAGGTTGATATAACAAAGGAGAGTTCTCTAATAAGGTAAGCACCTATGGGACTCTTCAGGGATCCTACTGCACAGTGCTCACCTCCTGCCTCGCATACATTATTGGCCAAAGCAGTTCACAATGACCACGTAATGATGGACGCCTACCTCTAAACCAGTGAAATGGGCACGTCACACAAATGTCCGTAACAATCAAATTGGAGTCACTTGGGCGTCTTTGGCTGAGCTAATTAGAATAATAGTGACCAGCATTTATAGAGCTTTTGCCATTTTAAATACTTTACATGCATTATTTAATTCTCGACACTATGATGTAGACACAACCTTGGCACACTGCAGTTAAGTGAGTTACAAGATTACATGGTTAAGCAGGTGACAGAATTGGGTTTGGAACTCAGGCAGACTGACTCCCGAGTTCCCTACACATAACCACAATGCTAAATTGTCTCCTTAGTGAAATGTAGACATGGTCTCAGTATCTCTTTGAATGTATTCTATTTCCACTCATGTAGCTTATTATTAGGCACCATTAACAAATATCTTTATTGACTTCAAATGTCTATTTAGAGTTTTTCTCCATCCTCTTGTCTTAAAGACTGATACATTTCAGTATTCAATTTTAATTTACCTCAAATTTCATATTTTCTGGATTAATTTTTTAAAAACTAGGACAAGGAGAAATTGATCAGTGACTAGTTTCCAATATGCTATAAATATTTTCTAAAAGTCTACAGTTTCAGACACTGAGATCACAGCACTGTCCATTTATAAATAGAGTTTCCAGTTTTTGACTTTTATTTTCCAACCAGTTGAAGGGTGGGGCACTGAAACATTTCCCATAAATAAGTGAAACGCTATTACATTCCATACTTCTTTTACCACTAGCTACTGGCCATTTGTCATAAAAAGACACACCCTGTAAGGCAGTATCAAATTTTTACAAAGAGAAATAGCCAGGGCAATATTTTCTGAGGTGAAATTTTGAAAAAAAAAAGTTACTAATTAAAAAAATTCAACTAATACCTACATAGTAATGTCCATCCCATTAACCCTTTGTAAGCATCTTCATCATCATCATCTTCACTTCAAAATACAGTGCTGTTACTATGTCCCAGGCACTGTACACAGATTCTTTTACTAAATCCTCCTATAAGTGCCTATGAGGCAGGTACCACTGATAGTGCACTTTTCACATGAGGAAACTGATGCTTAGAGTTATTAAGTAACTTGCCCAGATCACACAAAACATAAATGGAGACAAGATTTGAACCAGCTATAACCACAGAGTTCACATTTTTAACCGTTATAAATATCTTACAGTATTTATGTTCTTTTTTATGTGGGTGTGGGTGATACTGGGTTTGTGTAAATCCCATGTTCCTTGAAAAGCCATTTTAACATGTAAACATTGTCACAAGTAAAGAGTTTAGGCATGGGAATTATAAAATTTTGCTATATTTAATGAGGAAATTAATTTGATATAAAGTTATATATGAGGAATTTTTCATGTACATTTTTATTAAGGAATCTTATTAAAAAATTTAAGTAGGCTACTTAAGAAATAATATTAAGTAATATTATAAAAATGATGGAATCATGCCCTTAATATAATTTTTTCCTACTCATTACTGTAGAATAATTGGTAGTTCTTTTGGGTTAGTATCTAGGCAAACCAGCAGGGCCTAATATGCCTTTATTCCAATTTCCATTATAAAACTCATGAAGAATTACAAAGAGATGAAAACTGGCAACAGTGTTGGAAAATAAAGAGAAGACCAGATGCCAAAGTCCCGAGGGAATGTCCCTAATGCCAGTGCTGCAGAGATTAACAACATATTCCTGGATTCCACCAGAAGAATCAAAACCTGATCCCAAGGCAAACAGAAGAAGACGGTGTCATTTTGTCTTCCTTTAGGTAGAGGACTGGGGGCAGCATCACAAAATTAGGCAATGCTCTCCCGTTAGCATTAGCGGGCTTCAAAGCCAAACCTTCCTTCCTTCCTCCCTCACCCCCAGGCAGCATCCCTCCCTATTTCCACCCCTGGGGCAAACCCCAGACCACAAGGGAGTCAACAGAAGAAACTATCATAGAATAAAGCACTTAACTACAAAAGAAATCTAAAACAGCACGCAGAGCACTACATACTAGGCTAGGGGCATAGGGTAGGAGCTCTTTTGTCAAAAAGGGTAAAGTAGGGAATCAAAAAAATAACACATCATTCTTTAAACATTTTGCTTTAACTTAAAAACATATATAGCCATGTGGCAGTCTTTGAAGGCAGACCTACTGGCTGGAGTTCCCTATCATCTTTATTACCAACCATACTTATCATGCTTCATCTACAGTTTCTAGTGCTGTTTGTCTTAAACGAGCGCAAGGGCCCAAGAACATGTGAGTTTCCAGATTTCCACAGAATGGTGGCCCTCGAAATTTGAATCTCTCCACACATTTCTCTGATAAAAACATACTGAAAAGCAAAGAGTAAAATCACCTAACACCCAAGCCCACAACAGAAGCAGGAGACAGAACATATTTAAACCCTGGATAGGGTTTAAACAACCATCTGAGATCCGAAAGCTCAGTGCTGGTGCCCATCCTAGCAGAGTCGGGGGGGAATTATGCAAAGGACAGTGAGGGGTACAAGAGGGGAAGGGACTCAGAGCATGTCCAATAAAATAAAGCCCACCATGATTCTGATGCAGCCTGATGCCTGGTGGGTCAGAGAGATGGCTACTGGGGAGTCAAGAGGAAGTGGCTTGGAAAGTGCAGGAGCAGCATCTAAACAATGTTAGCATAGGAATAAAAAAAACACACACACAAAAAACCAAAACAGGTGAGAATTAAAAACTTTTGGCAAATAAAAACATTCCCCTACTACCGGGGGGGGGGGGGGGGGGGGCGGTAACATGACATTTCAACATGAATCAAACATAATTAAATCAGAACTGCCAATATAAAAAATACCACGAATCAAAAATTTAAAAACTCGGACACTAAACTAAGGGAAGAAACTAAAAGAAAAGACGAAATCTCAGAAATGAAGGGATAGGATATACACTGAAGGTGTATAAAAGCAGATAGAGACTAAAGATGAAAACAGAGAAGATAATTCAAATTAAAAAGTAAAAAGGACCAGAGGGAAATTGATAGAAACAAAAAATACATAAATAAGATTAAATAATACCTATAATTGAAGTTCCTGAAGAGGAAACACAAAACAATAAAACATAATATTTAAAACTATAATTTAAAAATCTCTGAAATAAAAGACATCAATGTACAATGCGTTGCTGGAAATATTGACTGGGAACATGGTTACCTTTGAAGCATATCAAGTAAAAGTCTTAGGCTTTAAATAATAATAGTAGTGGTAATAAAAATCTTCTGGGCCTCCCGGCAAAAGGACCAAGTCACTTGCAAAGGAAATAAAATCAGGTTGACATTAAACTTATCAACAGCAACATACAAAACAAGTAGAGTAAGGTGACATTTTTAAGGAAGTCAAGGAAAGACAGTCTGAGACAAGAATTTTATATCAGTTCAACTCTTTATCAATTCTCAAGGTTGTAGAAAATGTTTTAGTAGATATGCAAAAATTCTAAGAATCCTGAGAAATCTATTAAAGAATGAATTCCTCTAACTAAGAGATAATTGAGAAAAACTTTAGAAATGAACGAGTGCTTAGCATGTAATATATTGTAGAACTGAGGCTAAAACAAAATTGTGGGTAAGGATAGAAAGACAATATTATATATATGCTCTGACACAGTAGAATTAATATGACTAAAAATAAAACTGGCAGAAAAGGGTGGGAGAAAGGGAAAAGTTGAATAAGCTAGTTGATTTCCTTATAGAGTCAAAGATGCCACTTTAAGCTGACAAACCAAAGAGTAGAACCTAAGTTTTAAAAAAGGGACTGAGCCATGGCTGGTTTGCTCAGTGGATAGAGCAATGGCCCGAGGACTGAAGGGTTCCAGGTTCAATTCTGGTCAAGGGCATGTACCTCGGTGGTAGGTGGGATCCCCAGTCCTGGTCGGGATGCGTGCAGGAGGCAACCAGTCGATGTGTCTCTCTCACATCGATGTTTCTCTCTCTCTGTCTCTCCCCCTCTTTTTCACTCTCTCTAAAAATCAATGGAAAAATATCCTTGGGTGAGGATTAACTAAAAAAGGGACTGAGAGGATTATATAAAGATGTTAACATCATGGTAACAATGAAATAAAATATACATCATTCCATATATTAAAAGAACTAACAAACAAAAGATCAAAGATAAAAGTAAATATAACACAAAATAATAAGACAAAACTAAGAATAAAAATGCCAGTCATAGCAATGCATATAAACTCATCTACTAAAATAAAACATTTTCTGACTGGATCATAAAGATAAACCTAATACGGCACCTAAAAATTACAGAATACACATTCTTTTCCAGTCCACATGGCAAAGACAACAAGAAAGACCATATGAAGGCCCAAGTCTTAATTTTAAATGAATTGAAATAATAAGTATGTTCCCTGACCAAAACAGAATTAAACTAGACATCAAAAATATCAATAGAGAAAACCTGAAATATTTGGAAATTAACAACATACTTATAAATACATGGGTCAAAAGAAATCACCATATTCACCATTTCCATCACATTATTTATCAATAATTTTGACATAAATTCTACCTTGTCAGGCACCAAGATTGCAATGTCAGCTTTTTTAAGATTTTAAAAAAGATTAAACATTTTTTAAAAATATATTTTTATTGATTTCAGAGAGGAAGAGAGGAGAGAGAGAGATAGAAACATCAATGATAAGAAAGAACAATTGACTGACTGCCTTCTGCACGCCCCTCACCGGGGATCGAGCCCACAACCCAAGCATGTGCCCTGACTGGGAATCAAACTGTGACCTCCTGATTCATAGGTCAATGCTCAACCACTGAGCTATGCCGGCCGGGCAAACATTTTTTGTTTGTTTGTTTTACTGAGAAATAATTGACATGCGCCGCTGAATAAGCTTAAGGCATACAGCATGATGATTTGATTTATATACATTGTGAAATGATTACCACAGTAGGTTCAGCTAACAGTCATCTCCTCCTATGGATAAAATAAAAAGAAAAGAAATGATAAAAGAATAAAGGAAAAAAAATGTGTTTGCAGGTAAATGTGTTACACTTTTCTAGAATAGTACTTATCAAAAGACAATAAAGCGCCCTTCGGGTGTAGTGGTTGGGTGTGGACCTATGAACCAGGAGGTCACCATTCAATTCCTGGTCAGGGCACATGCCCCAGATTGTGGGCTCAATCTCTGGTAGGGAGTGTGCAGGAGGCAGCAGATCAATGATTCTCTAATCATTGATGTTTCTCTCCCTCTCCCTTCCTTTCTGGAATCAATAAAACAATATTTTTTAAAAGAGACAATAAAACAATGTCTATATAATACTGAGGAGAAAAGATTTGACAAGAATTGTTTGTCAAATTATTATTTATGTTTGGAGGTAATAGATATTTTTTCATATGCAAAGACTAAAAGAACTCACTATTTGTGTACCTTTACTAAAAATTACTTTAAAATATTAACCAACCAATCAAAAGATTAATTAAAATTAGGAACTGAGGAATGGGAAAGGCATGTAATAAAGGCATGTTGGCAATATTGGAATTGGAAAGAGCTTGGAGAAGTCATGTCCCCTATAAATGACAAACAAGGTCTGTGGCTTGGAACAGGAAGAAATGGAAGCAGTTGAAAGAGCTTCTGTTGCAAATAATGTCACTCACTCCAGAACTGCTATTTCTCCTAACTTTTTAATATTTTAAAGCGGGTCTAAGCGGAATTGATAACTAGGCAACTAGTGAAACCCTGGTACTCGCAGCACAGCCAACTCTATTTTTCACCCATTACTGGCATTCCTATTTCATCAGACCTTTTGAAATTTTCAACAACTACCATCATCTTGGAAATGGTATTTCCAAATAAATATGTGACTGGAAAAAAATTTGCAGAACTCTGGGCACAGATGATGTGTTTCTGGCATTTGGCTGTCCACGTGTTTCTGGGGCTTCAGAAAAGAGGCTCCAGATGTCCATCTGACCGATGGCTTTCTCGGTCAGCGGGTACCGGTGCCAGGTGCTCTGCCACTGACACTAAAGGAAGGCTTGTGATGGTGTGGGAAGCACTGACTTCATAGGCTAGGGGGCTACCTCATTTTTCTCAGGATCTTTTTTTATCAAGAAAGGAGAGCATAATAAGAGCAGTTCTTCACCTATTAACGGGAAATTTGCTGGAATTCCAGAGGAAAGTCTTCAAATTCTTGATTAAACATTGGGCAGCAATTTTACTTTTTTTAAACATAGAAAAGGAGCATGTACTTCCTCATGGTTTAACATGCTTGGACAAGGTTGTTCACCACACCTTCTGGGTAAAGCCCTGCAGTAACACTGGGCCTGCTCAAGGATGGAGAGCTCTGTTTATAAAGGACCGGTCACTAGGAGTTCCGTGTTCTAACACTGAAGTCAGACTTTCTGCAAATCTGGAGTTCAGGAACTAAACTTTTCCCAAATTTCCTGCAGGCAGAAGCAAACAAGTGCCAAAGGTTACTTCTGATCAAGAGAATCTTAAGACTGACATGTGGACTTACAATCCACAACTTGGTGATATGGATGGACATCAATGACTTGGGCTTTGTCAAAGAAAATAAACTCAGTGAATTGGGGGCGGAGGAAATTATTCAAAATGAATTCAACTACTTCTCAACTCAAGCCTACCCTCATCTGGCAAAGTGTGCTACAGAGCTTTGACTTCATTTGCCATGTGTGCTTTTGCAAGCTGGGTTTTATAACCCGTTTGTCACACACACACACAAATCAAAACTGATTGGATGTCAAGCATGACAATATGTTGTCATATTAAATCCACTCAAAACTTCCTCCTACTTTTTTAGTCCAACTTCAGTAGCCTTCATGGTGAAAGCTGATGATAAGCTGAGCTGAAGTTCAAGTTTTGCTCTGCTTGGGAATTTTCATTTCTTTTTTGTCATAAAGTAGGTATTAATTTTGCATTAAAAATAAGTGATAGAGGCAGAGGTTTGTAAAGAATGTTTTTCACATTTTTCTATGTGAAATCAAGAGAAGACTGAGACTTGCAAGGGCAGCAATGAAAGAATCAGGAAAAATTAGAGAGAGACCAAGACTAAGGTCATCGATACCATCGTACTACGAATACAAAAGTTGGGCGGTAAAGAAGGCTGATAGGAAAAATAATTGATTCACTTGAAATCTGATGTTGGAGGAGAGGTCTACAGATGCTCTGGACCATCTGCAAGACAAACTAGGGGTCCTAGAGCAAATTAAACCTGAACCATCGGTGGAGGCAAAAATGACAAAACTGAAGCTATTCTACTTTGGGCACATCATGAGAAGGTAAGGGTCTTTGGAAAAGACAATAATGCTGCGCAAAAATACAAGGCATAAGGAAAAGAGGGAGAGTAAATATAAGATGGACTGATTCAATAAAAGAAGCCTTAGGCTGTGGAGGACAGAGCATTGTGAACATCACTCATTCATAGACTTGTAAGGAGTCAGAGCTGACTCAACAACATGTAACAGACAATCACATAGAAAGAAAGTGTAACCAATGTCTAATATCATAAAAATAAATGCTATCTAAATTTTTGTGCATATGTTTAGGTACCTTTTTCCTGTAAGTTCACATCTTTTAGTTTCAAAGAGGTCTATGAGTCAAAAACCTGAAAAAAATATTTACAATATTTCTAAAGGCCTTTCTTTTTAAAAAATCATTTATTTGTAAACTGAGCTATCATTTTCACAAAAAGCTATCATTCTCACTCAGCTGAGTGGAACTGTCCTTGGAGGGTCTGTCCTGAGAGGAAAAAGAGAAAGATGCGCAGGTACCTGATGGTTTTCCACACGTCGAAGCCGTCCAGAGGTTTGGTACCATTCGTGCTGCCCCCGGCCAGCTTCACCAGAGTTGGCAGCCAGTCGGAAATGTGGATGAGCTCCCGGTTCTTCACGCCCTTCTGTTTCAGCAAGGGGCTGGCCACGAAGCCCACCCCTCGCACACCTCCTTCCCACAGGCTCCACTTTCTTCCTCGAAGGGGCCAGTTATTGCCCCCGGCCAAAGTCTGCCCGCCGTTATCTGAAATATAATTAGATGTTGGCATTAGGACAATAAGGACGGAAGACATCTGTGTTTGTTGTTATAAAGGGTGCTTAAGAACTAAAAAAGATAATTCCTCCTTACCCTCTCCTATACCAACTACCCTTTTCCCTCTTGAAACTACCCTCCATCACACAGACATAACCCGATCTGACAGGAGACCAATCAGTCCTCTGTGGACAGGGCCACTGAAAAACAAAGGCGTCCCCTGAGGGTGACTGCTTGGGGTGGAGCCCTGCGCTAATCAATGCATGGGGTTGTTGTTGTTGTTTTCATAATATTTTTTTATTTTTCAATTAGAGTTGAGGCACAGGGTTTTAAGTGTATGCTTGCAGCTTGGTGTAACACAAGAGGATGAATCCAGGAAAGCTGAGCCCTCCTGGTACATGAAATGAAACCTGTGAATGAGTTTCACTTAGCGACTTAAAGCTCCTGATAGGTGGGGACAGCGGACCTTTTCATTTTCCTCTTGGAAACGTTTTCTCACATTTAAACTGGTAACTGAACCAACATTCTACTCCCTGGTGATTTGAACTCTTTCTTAAGTGTGAAAGTTGAAGATTTCTCCAGTGGGCTAAATGTCTCTGTAAACAGAGCAGTCGGGTGGAAAAAATAATTGCAAGAAGAATTCTTCTCTTCTCGACAGGATGATGGCAAAACAGAAAGTTTCATCGTGCGCTGTGCCAGGAGAGAGAAGGGTTTTCTTCCAAAACAGCTGAAGGAATGGAGGACCTTGGTGAGGCCAGGAGAGAAGCTGCAAGTGTGCCCGAGGTTAAGTATCCCACCAGCCAGTTAGGGCTCAATTAAAAATGAAGCTGCAGTGTAGAAAATAAAAAGTGGTATTTCTTGTGTAGTGAGGATGTAGAATCATATTATCTTCAAAACTATCCACACACTTAGGTGACGTTAGAGACCTATTTTAAATAACACTTATTTGCATGTATATTATACTACTTTAATTAAACTTTTTTTTTTAAAAAACCACTGTTATCCAAATGAACCACATGGGGGCAGTAATACAGACCTACTCTACAGAACCTTACAAATAAAAATCTAACACATAAATCAGGATCTTTCAAAGCCATAGGATGCACATGGGAGGAAAGAGAACTAATGTGTTAAGCAAGCACCTACTATGCACCAGGCACCATTTTAATTTCATATTATCTCTCACAGAATCCAGAGTCTGACAGACCGGAAGCTTGATGTCAGTCACTCACTAGCTGTGTGGGGTGGGACAATAGGCTGTCTCAGTTTTGTGGGTTTTTTTACCTTTAATGTGCAGATAATAATTGCTACCTCATGTATTATGGTGAGACTCATACTACATGACTAAAATGTAAATGACACCTTCTATAATCATTGCTGGGTTGGGTACCTGGCACAATATAAGCACTAAATAAATGGTAGCTAATATTTTAACAACCCAAATAGTCTAGTGTTATAATGATGTTGTTGCTTTAAAAAGTGAGATGTGAAAAGGCCAAACCAATAACTGGGAAATGTAGGATTCAAACAAGGTCTGTGTGAATCTCCAGGTACCATGCTCCCAGAGTGCCATGCTCCTGACGTTCTTGACGTAGGGGGGTTTTAGATCTTAGGCCACAGAAAGCTTCCCTTCCCTATGAAACCATAAGCAGTCAACCTCAGCCAAGTGTACACTCTTCCTGTGATAGAGCAGGAGAGCTTTTTCAAGGCGGTCGTTCCCTTTGGAGGAGAATCGCTGTTGTTGGTGGGTAAGAAATTCAAGGATCTACTGCCAAGGTGGCTTCTAATTAGTCTTTTACACACCTGGTCCTCCGTTCTTCTCTGCTTTGTGAAGGGAGGGAGAAGAGTCGAGTTAGATGAGATTAAGGTAACAATTCTTCAACACCTTGGTGGGTGGCAAGCAATCTCAGCTGCTGTCACAGACTCACAAGAACCTCTCCTCAAACCTCATATCTCTTCTTTAAAAAGCCCAAGGCCCCAACAGTCACCCAAGCCAGTGCATTAAATACACATTCTATTTCACATGAGCTGATCTGTGGGCACCATCTTTAGACAAAGGGATTCCTCCATGTTCCTTATACTTCTAGAGTATGTGACCCATAACCAACAGATTAAAATTTAAAAGAAGGTGGTGTTCATGATACAGAAATATACCGGATAGAAATGCTTACACTCTACCCGTGAGAGCAAGAATGGCTGAGACAGCACCGTTATTTCGCTCTATTGTCTGGCTTGTTATAAACGATACTGGCTCAATGTAGAAGATGTCTGTTTTCTCCATTTTAAATAGATGCACTTTTGAGATTCCAAAATGTCTCCTCCAGTTGCACAGATTTGTTAGTGCTCAATACAAAAGTTGGATAATGATGGTGGTGGGAATAGAGTGGAGATGATGGGGTAAGGGTGGCTGCGTCTGGAATCGGATTCTAGGAGCAGCCCTTAGGAATGACTTGGAAAGGAAAACACTCCAGGCTGGAAAGAGAATTTGGCCACCGCTGCTACTGTAGGAGCTGGAAGGTGTTTCCTCATAGTATCAGGGGAGGGGGCCAGCACAGTGAGTGTGACTGCTTTTGCCATTAGCTCAGTGTGATGTTTTTGCCATTAGCAATGATAAGCCATTCTATCGTCGGTTATCAATGTGGCTTCCTCCACATTTTTTTTTTAGAGCACTCCAGAGATAAAGCACTGGTAATTAACACACCTGCAACTTGTTCTCCTTGGCTCCCCAGTCACAGAGCCAACTGTGGACGTGGCTGCGTGAAGAGGGCAATTCAGCTTTGTAGGCGGGGTGGGGTGGGGTGGGGAGGCTTGTGTCTCCACAGGCAGCACCAGGCTGATGGCTGCGGCTTATTAGGCCTTTGAAAATAGGGTGCTGTCCATCAGTCTTAGCACAGTCTCCCCAGTATTTCAACGAGTTGGACACAAAACTGATCAGGGTAACAGCAAGAATCAAATAAGCTCATTTGAAACAAGGTAGAATAGGGGGTTTCTTATATTGCTCACTTAAGTCTGACATAAATGAAAACGGGTATAGAGTATTGCTGAAAGATAGTAACTAGTCTTTTGGGGTGATTACTTTGTAGAGCATACAGATGTTGAATTACAGTGGAACTTATAGAGTGGTATGTACCAACTTTATATGATATATATCAACTTATATATTGTTATATACCAAATTTACCTCAATAAAAAATTCTTAAAAATATAATGGAACCACCACCATTTCAAACATAGTTCTTTTCATTTTCTCTCCTAATTTTCTTTGGGAAAAAGTTAATTTTGTTCTTGTAAAGAATTAATTTTCAAAAGAAAATTTTCTTGTGTCATTTCCTGACTGACTTATTTAAAAAACTTCCAAATCCAAATAAGATGACTGCAACTAGTAAAAAGGAAACTATGAAACATTTTTTTCAGGGAAATGGTTTTGCAGAATGTTTTTTGGCAGAGGGAAAAGCTAATTATAAAACCTTTGCTGTCCAGAAAAGAAATGTCAAAATAAAACAAATGCTGTCATACACAGATGGTAAATCTCACTTTATTATTCATTATTGAACAAAAATAACTGTCAAAAAGTCACGGAAAAACAGCAGTTAGCCAAAGATCTGAGCAAAAGCATTAAGTATACGACCATGAAGCCTCATCCATATCCAGCTGATAAAAATTAAGATGGAACCGTGACAGCAACATCGGCTTTTAGGACTACTCTCCACACGATGTAATGTTGTGGCTTGGCTGTGGCAGGCTGCCCTGAGCCATCAACATATATCACCATCTCACTGCCCCCAGGGATCTTTTAACCCGGCTTCCCCAAGACATCCTCCTCTCTGCTTTGGGGATCATGGAAGGAAAAGCAGGGAACGCCCCAGCAGCCTTGCACGGGGTCTGGACTTCCCTCTGAACAGGGCCACCAGTGTGAGTGTGACAGATGAGTAGACATGATTTCAAATACCAAGAAACCTCTTTGTCCAAACAAAGGGCCTGCTTGGTGATGGCTGCTTCTTTTAGACAAAATTTCTTTTACATGACGAATATGTACATTGGAGAGTTAACATGTAGCTTAGTAGTTAATCTAAAAGGTTAGGTAAATTAGATCTCCAACTAAAAAGATTTTGGAGAAAATATCTACCCAGATATTCAGTTTACAGCCTGATGTTCTCTTTCCCTTTTGCTATACATTCAACCATTTTTGATTGAATGTGCATTCATTTCCGCCAAGTGTATCTTTCCAGTGGGTTTCCAATCCAGCCACACTGCCATGGGTCTGCCACTCCTCTCACCTGGCCTGCCACTCCCCTTCACGTTTCTGTCGGGGCATCTTGGTGAAGCCCTAAACCAACAGGCCAATCTGTGTTTAAAGATCTCTGATTGCTTTCCAATCAGGAAAAAGTTCCAACTTCTGCCCAACACAAAGAATCCTTTACATCTGGACCAACCTACTTTTGGAGCATCAAGTCCTGCCCTTCCCCATAAAGCATGCCTTGGGCTTCACATAGAACTAACTTCTTTCCCCCTGTAGTTAGAACAGTTTCATGCTATCTTTGCCTTTGCACATGTTGGTTCCTTTGCCTAAATGCTCTTCTGCCCCTTCTTTCCTGCCTGACTTAAATTTTAAATCCCAGGTTAAATGTCACATCTTTGGTGAACTTTTTTTTGTTTTGTTAATCCACATCAGAGGCTATTTATCCACTGATTTTTTTAAGGAGAGTGGAAGAGAAAGGGAAAGACAGAAACATCGATGTGAGAGAAACATATCGATTGGTTGCCTCCGGCATGTGCCCCATCCAGGGAGGGCCCAGGCCAGGGGCGAGCCTGCAACCAAGGTATGTGCCCTTGACCAGAATCAAACCTGGGACTCTTTGGTCCAAAGGCAGACGGTCTATCCACTAAGCCAAACCGGCTAGGGCTTTGGTGAACTTTTCATTTACTCCCCCTGTCTTCATCTCTCCTCTGTACTTCTACTGCACTTCCTGTACACTTTTTTATGACACTTATCTCGTATCTTACATACACTCATTGCACTTATCTCTGTATAGAAATTAGTTATTCATGGGGTTGTCTTCCCTTCTACCTCTGCCTCTCAAGGGCAAGGACAATGTCTCATTCATTTGCTTTCCTAGGACCTAGCACAGGTTGCCAAAGAGAGCTCAGATATTTGCGGGGAACAACAACAAAAAACAAATGGAGAAACGGCCTCCAAAAATATGGGTTGAAGACACTGTAAATTAACTTTGATTTCTGCACTGTTTTTACTGAGCCTTCATCCAACCACTCTTTGACCCTGACTTTCAGGAAGCTGTTCTAAACAGATACTCCTTATTTTATAGGATATTGGCAAGGGGGGAACTCTTGGAACCCTTGGAGAATTTAAGCAAATATCAGAATTGTTTGTCCCACCTGGTGCCTGGTCAGTTGCAATGAAGTCAAAGGGGTTGTTCAAGAGCTTTGAGGAAGCACTGGTCCTGGCCTGGAAGAGAAGTCTTACCCCTTTAACAAATCTTCCTGGAGTACCCGCCATAGACCAGGGACCACTCTAGCTGGCAGCAGACAAGACAGGCAGGGTCCCCTCTCTCTTGGGGTGAGTAGAAAAAGATAAGATCTCTCCAATCATGGTAGATGGTAACTGGGCCTCTCAGGAGAGCTACCACCAGAATGGCAGGACAGAGCCAACCATCACCAGAGGAACAGGAGCCCGGCACAGGGCAAGGGGGCTCAGGACCTTATTCAATTACACACTAGTTGGGGGGGGCATTCTGTGTCAAGGCCTCTTCTTGAATAAATATTAAATTAACTATATTCTTAAGAACGCTTATGTTCTATTGTCAGAACTTAAGGAAAACTTGAGCTAAATGATGACTACATATTTAAAAAAAAAGGAATGTCTAAGTGTTTCAAGACTGTCATCATTTTTCTCTATCTTCCCTACTGCCCTAAAATCACTGAAATGTATTCAAGGGATAGGAGTTAAATGCTGTGTGTTTGGGAAGGTTACTCTATCTCTGAGTCTAAATTCCCTCTTGTGAAAAATGAGGCTAACAATACCCACCCTAATATAGTGCAGTTGTACTCAACAAATCTTAGCCGTTTTCATTAAGGATAACCATCAGCAGCAGTAGCATCCAAATCTGCAGAACAGAATAGGAGCCTATCTGGGTATTTATGAAACAAATGCTAGATGTAGGTGTTACAGCCACACTCTAAAACACCATGTTTCCTAAGAAGAACGTATTCCAAGCTCAGAGCCCTTCTAGGTTGCATTCTCTTCTCTGTACGTACTTTTTTGAAAGTCAAGAAATGAATTGAGAGAGTTTTTGCTGGTATTCTTGGGCAGAGCCAGGGTGACTCCTTTCTGTCTCCACGAGTTTAAATAAAATTCATCAGTTATTAAAGAAAGAGGTACAATAGCCATAGCCTGTGATTCAAATGAAATGCTAGAAATGGAATCTTTATTCAGACGTTCCTTTGAACATTTGAAGGGGTTTTAAATGGTTTGCAACACTGATGGCTCTGACCCTCACCTCCCAATCTGACTCTAGTCAGACTTTATATATTGACTAAAGGCACGGGCATGGGAGTATTCCCGCTGCACTGGCACCAGAAGGACTCTGGTGGAAGGGAATTGGCAGCCAGACCCCAAATAAATGATGTAGCCACCAAAAGAGCTGAAGATAGAGGAAGATGGGTGCAGGGAAAGGGCAAAATCAGAAATGAATGGGGATTAAAGAGAAAAAGATTACGTAGGGTTGTGGTGAAAGATTTCCTCATTTCAATGGGGCCAATGTCATTGCTTATAATAATAACATACCAATGGGATTTTATCTCTCCTTTAACGTTTATTAAGGATAAAAAGACTCAACAGTCTGTTGAAAGATTTAAAACATTTGGTCTCTAAAAGTTAAAATGGAACTGGGGAATAGAAAACAGTGTCCTAATTTATTACGTATCAGTAGACAACTGAACTTTTTTTCCAATTTAAAGCACAGGTAGTCACCGATCTTGGAGATCCTTAAATGTCATAAGGTAAGTACAAAATATTGTGAGTTACTCTCACTTGGGAGACATGAGTAATGCTAGACTTGATCTGATATTCTAGATCCCCTAACAAGTACCATGGAAACCCCATGTTTGGAATATTTAGGACTAGCAAAAGTACATGTTTGTTTGTCTTCTTTTACAGTGAAAGCCCTCCTTGTTATCCCTGCAGTTTGATCTTGAAAGAATGCCTAACACACACACACCTAACACACACACACACACACACACACACACACCTAACACACACACACACACACACACACACACACACACACACACACATATATATATACTAGAGGCCTGATGCACGAAATTCATGCATGGGAGGGGGGGTTGTCCCTCAGCCTGGCCTGCGCCCTCTCGCAATCTAGGACCCCTTGCTACTAACCGCCCACCTGCTCGCTCCTTACCGCCCGTCTGCTTGCTCCATACCACCTACCTGCTCACCCCTTACCGCTTGGCTCACTGCTCCTTAGCGCTGCTGCGGAGGCAGGAGAGACTCCCGCCACTACTGCTGTGCTCGCCAGCAGTGAACCCTGCTTCTGGCTGAGCGGCACTCCCGCTCTAGGAGCACACTGACCACCAGGGGGAAGCTCCTGTGTTGAACGTCTGCCCCTGGTGATCAGTGTGCATAATAGTGACTGGTCATTCTGGTCATTCCGCTGTAACGGTCACTGGGCTTTTACATATATATATATCTCCTACCTAATAAAGAGGGAATATGCTAATTGACCCTCACACCATCACAAAGATGGCAGAGCCCACAGCCAATAAGGAGGAAATATGCTAACTGACTGCCCCGCCCTCAAAGATGGCAGCGCCCACAGCCAATATGGAGGGAATATGCTAATTGACTGCCACGCCCCCAAAGATGGCGATGCCTACAGCCACAATTTGATGGCGCCCAGTCCCCTCAGTCCTGCCCAGGTGGCAGGCATGCAGCAAGGCCGGGCCCGTCCCCAGGTGGGCCCAGTTGCTGCACACCTGCCTCTGGAGTCCCCCAGTCCCCTCAGCCCCCCAGCTGCCCAGGGCCACCTGAGGTGCAGGCAAGCCTCAGACGGTGGCTGCCCAGCCGCCCAGGGCCAGCCTGAAGTACAGGCAAGCCTCGGATGGCGGCTGCCCAGCCGCCCAGGGCCACCCGAGGCTCAGGTAACCAGGGACGGCCGAGGCTTGCGCTGCCGGCTGAGGCAGCAGCAGAGGTGTGATGGGCATCGCCTTCCCCTGATTGCCGGGTCGCCTCCCACCCCTGAGGGCTCCCGGACTGTGAGAGGGGGCAGGCTGGGCTGAGGGACCCCC
>NW_005871048.1:36413649-36432690 GCF_000147115.1 Myotis lucifugus | reverse complement strand
CAGCAAAGGACCCCTTTCCCGAACCTCTGGGTGGAAATCAGGAGTTTGCATGGAGACTTTGCTGCCCAGGCCTGCTGCATAGTTCTCTAAAGACATCAGCCCTTAGGTCAGTGATGGCGAACCTATGACACGCGTGTCAGAGGTGACACGCGAACTCATTTTTTTGGTTGATTTTTCTTTGTTAAATGGCATTTAAATATATAAAATAAATATCAAAAATATAAATCTTTGTTTTACTATGGTTGCAAATATCAAAAAATTTCTATATGTGACACGGCACCAGAGTTAAGTTAGGGTTTTTCAAAATGCTGACACGCCGAGCTCAAAAGGTTCGCCATCACTGCCTTAGGTCAACGCCAGGAGACAGGAGAGAAAACAAACCCCACAAATGCACTCCAGGTACAAGGATTGATAAAGCCTTGACTTCATTCCCATTCACCATTTGGCGGCTATTGTTTACTTTCCAGGTGTGCAAGCAGTTGTTTTCTGTATTGTCCAGAGTTTTAGTTGGAGTCCATGAGAAATACAGGCTTTAGGTGGCTTCCTCCAGCCTGCCCAGCACCAGAAGGACGTGCTCATGATTTTAATGAGAATGGGCCAGCACCTGGTCTTTTGTGTTGTTGTTTTTGCCTGAATTAATACAGAAGCAGAATGAATGACACCTCATGTCAGGTAAGAATAACAGAAGCAAATGATGAGACAGGCTTTGAGCATCTGCTCGGTGCCCATGGCTGCTGTCAACACTGAGGGAAAAGACACTAGAGGTTTAATACACGGTCCCTGCTCTCAGGGGCATGTCATCTGTGGAAAGCCTGGCCCATGGGAGAAATACAAGACTATCCACAATGAAGACTAAGAAGGATACAGAGAAAGAAGAGAGAGAGGACAACTGGGGAATTAGAGGAGACATGGAGGCCACTTGGCTGCGTGCTGGTCCTTGATAGAGAGGAAAAGGAAAAGGCACATTTCAGCAGAGGAAACGGGGGCTCGATGGGGTAATTATTGTCACGGAGTTGGTTGTGTGCCCCTTTAATTGGATGCTAAGTTTATTCTCCCCCCAAAGGAAACTAAGAGGCAGTTTCCATGGCACCTTATTACTCCTGACCTGTTCCACCCGCTCCTCTCCCATCACCTGGATAGAGAGGGTTTCCAGGACTTGGTTCGGGGTGAGGACTGGAAGCCTGGTGGAGCTAGAATGCGTCAGAGGACCTTTCCTGGGGAGTCTGGAGTTACCCCAGACAAAATTCTCAGTAACTGTTGTAACTCAGCTGGCTGCTGGCACTGTTTATATGCTTCAGCTGAGTTAAAGCATTCGGAAGTTTATTTTTCATATTTTATTTGGATTGATTCCTACCATCACAAAGGCATTATCTTCATTCAGGACAGTATCTATTCTATCTGAATATATTTTCTGTTAAGTATTCAGAAAGGCCCTGCATGGAGCGCCCCTGTGAGCAGACAACTGCAAAGGAGGCGCGGCCAGGGGTGGAGCAGTTGCACAGATGACCTGCACGAACAAACGGGCCCAGTCCACTGAGCATGCTCACTCGCAGCTGTGCTGGGGACTCAGTGTCTGTGGACTTCCAGCTTTGAATGACAGCAGAGAAGAGATCATTTTCAAATGCTGAGCTGATAAAGAGACTGGTGAACTTTGCCAGCTTTGAGCCTGTCAGCCACCATGCATTACAATACGGAAGGACGGTTTTAAAAACGTAAAAGGGGATCCTGCTGCAGTCAGCGCATCAAGCAGGGCACCTGGACAGCTGACTGGACAAGGCAGCCAACCTGACAGAGATCCTGTGTCTAGTTCCCATAAGGAAACTTCGCTTCCTCCCAGTGTGACTTCATGCTGGGGTCTTGCTTGGTCCCCCCGCCCCCCTCCCCCCCCCCCCCCCCCCCGCCCCGGGGAGTAAGCTGTGCTCAGATCCAAAGTCATTGCTTAGCCGGCCCATCGGGATCACATGTAAAATGCAGGACGCGTGATTGCATCACATTTGTGTCTTTTCACGGCTTTGCCTGGGAACTCTATCTTTTGTAAAAGACCTTGCTTGTGTCCCCCCATCCTCATTCCCCCTCCTTCTGGCCAGCTGCTGGTACTGTATTTTGTCGCTTATCTAACATAAAATAAACAGAACAATCTGGAGCTAATTTAAGTGGTTTACCATATCAGGATACAGCTGGGAAAGATTTTAAGAAAAAGGCTCAACAGGAACAATAGTGCTGTGAAGCTGAGCGGCTGCAGAGAGCACAGGAAGGCAGTTTCAGACAGCCTGGCAGACAGCTGTCAGCCACTCCAATAACAATCCCCGCAGCCAATGAAAACGGGCAAAGTCTGTGCGGGCTGAGGGGCAGCTCCGCCGGAACACTAACAATGAAAACAAGAGATTAGAGGGCGCTCTGAGTTAATGGCTCAAGTGTCAGGGCCGCCAGTCTCGGGGGAGCCCTGCCACAGAGCTCCCATGCAGCAAGGACTGAAGAGGAATTGCAGATGAGGGACAACACTGCGTTTCTCCGCAGCCCTGGCCAAGATTTTTTTTTTTTTTGACGCGCATGCATACATGCTGGCTTTATCCCGACTTATGAATCCAGCAAGGCCTGCAGAGAAACATCTGTTTTTGACATCAGTTTCTTCCACGCTGCAGGCTGGTTGTCTTTTTAACTCTTTGGGGGCCCCTGGCTAGACCTTGAATTTCCTGGTGCAACTTACAGAGGTGAGAGGGCTTGAGGGAGTTAAATGAAGCTATGTGTTGCCCTTGAGAGAACTTGCAAATGCTTTATACATTACAAAAAAACCCCACAAAAACAAAAATAAAAGCAAATAAATAAATAATCCCACTTGGATCAAGCTCTTGACAAAAATCCAGCCAATTAGGGGAACTGTGTAATCCTAAAGGCAGTGAAGTTCGTGCAGAGACTGCTGACTGGAAGCGTGGAGCCCTGCACTTGAAGTCTACTGCTGCCACTTTCTGGGTCAAGGTTTTCTCACTCAGGACCAGACGCCCTTCGCCTCTTCTTCATCACTTAATTCAGGATATCAGCTATGTTCATGCCTGTTCCAGAGAGCACGCAACTTCGTAAAAACTTCCCTCTGACAAGAGCAATCTTTAGGTCTATTACAGAACAAACAAATTTGATGGGTAACTTTAAAAAGTAAACCTTGTCTATAGTCTAAAAAAAGGATGCCATCTGGAAGGTTCAATGAAAAATAAACAAATGAACAAGGAGAAATTAAATGTTTCATTAGTCACTGTTTCATCTATATAACAACAGATCATTTACGGTAAATAGCATTGATGATTAAATCTTCCATGATAATAGAACTAACTTAAGACTAAAATTTCACTGTACAAACAGGTAGAGATAGTGATAGGTTCTCTAAAAGCAGAAAAAATATTAAAACTTCTAAAGGATAAAAAGATAGGAAGGCAGGGAAATATCGCCTTTAGAAATGTAATATCCCTCCTATTCCCAGAGCATGTAAATTTGGACAATGATTACTTCAAAACTATCTAAACACACTTAAAAAAATTCTACTACCACCCTAACCAGTTTGGCTCAGTGGACAGAGCGTCGGCCTGCAGACTGAAGGGTCCCAGGTTGGATTCCGGTCAAGGGCATGTACCTTGGTTGTGGGCATATCCCCAGTAGGGAGTGTGCAGGAAGCAGCTGATTGATGTTTCTCTCTCAACGATGTTTCTAACTCTCTATCCCTCTCCCTTCTTCTCTGTAAAAAATCAATAAAATATTTTTTAAAATTCTACTACCTGAAAACATAAAATCTCTCTAGAACAGCTGTCTCACAGTAGCATGTATCAAACTACCTGGCACGTTTGCTAATGCAGATGGCTGGGCCCCACCTTCAGAGTTTCTGGTCCAGAGCGGGACCTGAGAACTTGCAGTTCTAGCACATCACCAGGTGATGGTGATGCTGCTGCTCCCGAGATCATACTTTGAAAACCATCGCTCCAAAGACAGGTTCAATACTGGTGCATAGAAGTCAACCAGCTTTACTCTGTATCTAAAATAGACACCTCAGTACACTCTGTTGTTCTTTTTTATTTAAATCCTCACCCGAGGGTATTTCTTCCATTGATTTTTAGAAAGAGTGGAAGGGAGGGGAGAGACAGAGAGAAAGAAACACTGATGTGAGAGACATTGGTTGGTTACCTCCTGCATGCTCCTCGATGGGGGCCAGAGATTGAGCCTGCAACCGAGGTATGTGCCCTTGACTAGAATTGAATCCATGATCCTTCAGTCCGCAGGCCAACACTCTAACCACTGAGCAAAACCGGCTAGGGCTTCTGTTGTTCTTTTGAATCACCACTGGTCAAGTGTGAATAAATAGTGAGAGTGGAAAATAAGCAAGAACACAAATGGAAAATGCAAAATATTCATAAACGTCACACAAAGGGGAAATGGCTGGATCCTAATTTCTGTGAAGATTAAGTTATAGAAGAATTATAAAAGTCATTCTTTTCTGAAGGGTAAATTGTCCTTGACTTAAGGTTGAAAAATATGTGGCAAAGGAAAAATTTTTATAATAATGAGTCCCTGGGCCTAGACCCTGTAGCAGTGGTTCTCACCCTGGCAGAATCACTCGGGGAATCAGAAAGTGACTTGGAAATAAATACAGAGAAGACTGTGAATCTGCTTAGAAGATGCCCAGTAGAAAAGAGTGTCTGAATTTCCATAATGGGACCACGGAGTATCAAATGATATCACAGAGGGCACCGTGAAAATGATGAGATCAAGAAAGATGGATGGCGTGGGAGAAACTGCCCCACTAGTTAGAAGCAAAGCCACAATTAAACCTCTTTTCCTAAAGCCCATTCAAATCTCTTCTATCATATTATTTGACTTCATTGGCCATAATAATTAAAAAGACAGGAAAAGGAGGTAATTGGGAGAATCTAAAATAGACATCTCAGTACACAAGAGTAAGGTCAACTGTCATCTTGGAGATTCCAGTGGTTTCATTCAAAGTATCCATTCTAAGAAGCTGAGGAGTCAATGCGGGTTTTCGTCAATTCTAAAACTACACTTCTAGTGAACGGTCATGTAACCAGGCTTCACTACCTACAACTATGTGGTTGCTGTGAGGGTGGTTAATAGCATTATTGTAGTACATGAAGACCATGTGAATCTGAAGACGAAGTAAAGAGACAGACCGACTAGAGAGACGCTGTCTGGCAGCCTTCACAGCTCATAGGCAAACTCCTCTCAAGCAAGCTGTCCCTGACACCCCAGTGATATCACCATATTGCACGGAAAAAGGTTTGCCAGAGGGAAAGTGAGATCATGGAGTGGTTTGGTGAGGCGCACAGCTTGTCTGTGACTCAGCCTACTTTATGGAACTTAAAATGAATTAAAACTACATTTTAAAAGCCATATCTTCCAGCTGGTTCCCATCACTGTTTTTGGCTAGCAGGAAAGGGACCTGTCAGTTTTTATCTGCAGGAGGTAAAAAGGGGCAGCACATTTCAGGGGAAAGCAAATAAACATATTTGCCATGATGGTTTCAGGTTTACCAACACAGCAGGTGGGGCAGGAAGCGCTGCATCATCCAAATAATTGCAACAGCAATTTCACTCAACCAGACAAGCTGACATCACAAGGCCAAGGAGAAGGTATGTTCTGAGCTTATAACATGGAGCAGAGTTCAGACGGGAGCTTCTCCAACTATCTGACTAAGGTTCCTGCATTTCAGAGGAAATTTTTTCTACTGGGATCAATTCACAATACCACTATCCATTCCCATTTCTTGGTAAAAACCACACATGTAATCAGAAATTATGTTTAAAGCAGCTTTGCTGAAAGAATAGTCAAGGAATTGGAAAGAAGAATCAATGTATCATTTTGATCACTTAAAAGCATTTTCACGGTTACTGAAAACACGCGGAGAGCTGTGGGACGGTATTCAGGTGAGTTGGTGGGACCCTCTGGGAAAGTTTCCTGGTCAGCCAGAGCAGAATCTCCCTCACCAACCAGTCCTTCTCCTACCAGCCAAAACCATGAAGAGGGCCAGGCTTTGAAATATAGTTTTAATTTACTTTAAGTATCATAAAGTATGCCAAGACACAGACAAAAAGTTGGGAAAAGTGGAGATATATATAAAACTAGGCTACTTTCTCATGCCTATACTAAAATAAACTCAAAATGGATTAAAGTCTTAAATGTGAGACATAAAATTCCTAGAAGAAAACACAGGCAGTAAACTGTTTGACATGACTCTCAGGAATATATATATTTTTTGTGTATGGCTCTTTAGGTAAGGGAAACAAAAGAAAAAATAAACAAATGGATTACATCAAACTAAAAGTTTTGCACAGCAAAGAAAACCATAAAAAAAGACAACCTCATGAATGGAAGAAGATATTAACCAATGATACATCCAATAAGGGGTTAATATCCAAATTATATAAGGAATGCATACAACTCAACACACACACACACAAAAACAAACCTCCCAATCCAATTAAAAAGTGGGCAGAGAACCTAAATAGACACTTCTCCAAAGAGGACATACAGATAGCCAACAGACATATGAGAAGATACGCAACATCATTTATCATCAGGTAAATGCAAATTAAAACCACACCTGTCAGAATGGCTATCATCAATAAATCAACAAACAGTAAGTGTTGGTGAGGATGTGGAGAAAAGGGAATCTTCATGCTCTGTTGGTAGGGATTGTAAACTGGTGCAGCTATTATGGAAAACAGTATGGAAGTTCCTCAAAAAGATAAAAATGGAACTGTCTTATGACCCAGCATTTCCGCTTCTGGATATTTACTGAAGAAATCCAAAACACTAATTTGAAAGGTATATGCATCCCAATGTTCATTGCAGCAATATTTACAATAACCAAATATGGAAGCAACCTAAATGTCCATGATAAATGAAGGGATAAAGATGTAGTACATATAGACTATGGAATATTACTCAGCCATAAAAAAGAATGAAATCTTACCATTTTCAACAGCAAGGATAGACCTAGGGAGTATTATGCTAAGTGAAGTAAGTCAGACAAAGAAGGACAAATACCACATGATTTCACTGATATGTGGAATCTAAAAACAAAATAAATGAACAAAGAGAAACAAATTCAAAGATACAGAGAACAAATTGATGGTCAGACAGGGGGAAGCGGGGTTTGGTGAACAGGCAAAAAAGGTGAAAGGGATTAAGAAGTACAAATTGCCAGTTATAATAATAGTCACCAGAATATAAAGTACAGCATAGTCAATAATCTATATATATAAAAGGTTAATATGCAAAGTGTCCCCTCAGGAGTTCGACCGGGAGACTAGGAGTTACATCGCTTGCTATGATGTGCACTGACCACCAGGGGGCGGCACGGAACAAAGGAAGGCCCTGACCGGCAGCCGGAAGGCCCCAATTGGCCCTGATCACTGGCCAAGCCTCAGGACCCTACCCGTGCACGAATTTCATGCACCGGGCCTCTAGTATTATAACTATATATTGTATCTGATGGGTGCTAGACTTAATATAGTGATCACTTCATAAGTTATATGTTATACACCTGAAACTAATATAATATTGTTTGTCAACTGTAATTGAAAAGTAAATTTTAAAAAATCACAACAATTTGGGTGGACTTAGTATTTTTCCTGTCTTGTTGTATGATGGAACCTATTTATTTCATTTGATGCTCAAATTTCTTATACTATAATCAGACACAAATGTAGTGGTTCCTATCAGTTTATTTTAAAAGTGAGTTAGAGCCTCTTGATTCACATTTCAACATAGGCTCAGTGTTGCACATTTGTGATTGGGAGCTGAAATGTACAGACTTACCACTTTACATACATCGCAATTATTCTCTACCACTATGTATTTTATGTGAACATATAAAATTAAGATACCCAAAATTTTAGCCAAAAATAATCTCTTTTCAAGATGTAGTCACCCAAATCATGATTTGTTCAAATGACTGCTATTATTAAAATTTATGCTTTCAAACAATTTTAATATCAGAGAAATTTTCACCATAGGAAGTTAACTAGTTTGGGTGGGTCAACAGTGAGATCAAGGAAGAAATCAAATGAAAATGAACACACAACAACCCAAAAATCTACGGGAAACAGGGAAAGCAGTATTTTGAGTGTTAGATAATGAATAATTTCCACTTTCTTCATTATACCCTTTAATAGTTGTTTTTTTTTTCATTTTCTACCATGATCATGTATTTATTTTTTTGGTTAATCCATCCGAGGATATTTTTTCCATTGATTTTTTTTTAGAGAGAGTGGATATTTACGTGAAGAAATCCAAAACACTAATTTGAAAAGGTATATGCACACAAATAAGAAAGTGTTCTAGGATGGAAATGACACACAAAAAAATCACTGTACTTGGAAAAGTCATCCTAGGAGGGATTGATTAGATGTGGCCCATACTGTGAAGGAAAAATATAAAAGAGATCCTAGAGATTACAGTTGGTTAAGAGCAAAAACCCCCGGAAAGGAAGAAACCTGTGGTGCCAATAATCTCTGAAATATTTTCTCATTAAGAAAACATGAGAAAAGAGCCCCACAAGGTTAAGGATTGTTCTGCAAGAAGGGAACAAGCCTGGAAGGCAGAATTTCTGTATACAACATTCTGTTGATGCTTTGTACCTAATTGCCAAAGTCAGCAAGAGAAGTGATGGGGATTTTTTCAAATATATTTTTATGATTGTTTTTAGGCCTGGTGGGGGGGATCTCATGCTTCTGAAAGCAACGCATGTTTGAGGCCAAGCCCAGCAGGGCTATCTCCCGCAAAGAGCCTGGGCACTCTTTCCCAGCCCTCCTTGAAGAGCAAGGGCCATAAACTCCTGGGAAGGAAGGAGCCGGCAGTCTTTCCTCCCCTGACGAAGCAAGGGCCTCAGATCAAGCCAGAAAACCACAGCAATCATTGTAGAAACCCCAAGTAGAGAGGAATTTGGGACAGAACGCCAGCAAAAGCTAGCTGTGGAACTCTAATTTTTGATCAAATGCCTTGCTTAAAAAAAAAAAAAAAGCAGTTACCACTGCCTCGAGGAGAACCCCACGTGTGGACTGTAAAATAGGAGAGAATTACACTGTTTGGGTTCTAGTAGCTAAAATTTAGCCACTCTTTTTCTTTTTTCCTAAGAAAACTGCTACAGAGTAAATCCCTATTTTTACATTCTTGAAGTTATGAATATAAATACACAGCTTTTGTTTTTCAACAGATAATTAAGTGCCTTCTTTGAAACCTACTTAAATTTGTCTCTTCCATCTATTAATAATGACAGTAAATTTTAAAATTCCAGACCAAAAACCCTGAAATACAATCTACTTTTTGCTGATTCCTAAAGTAATAATTCCTAGGCCATTTGGTTCCTTCTCTCATCCTCCAGCTGCCGACTATGTATTTGCATACAGAGCTTGTGGTAACCCAACTTTCTATCAGCCCCTTCCTCTGGCTGTGACTGTGGTTCCCATGGGATTATTTCTACAAGGAATCTACTTCTCACCTTCCTTCATTGTCCAGAGCATCTGTCCAACCTAACATTCCTCTTGCCTTCATAGGGAATTTTGGCTCCAATGAGTTCTGAGAGGAATGTATGATATAAGAAATAGATCCATCTTAAATGTGACCTTTAAAATGGAATGCAACACAAAAGGAGAAAGTAAACCCAAACAAATTGGAAAGCTTCTTGCAATTCAGTCAATAAATACGCTCAGTTCAATATGTATTTTTCATTAATCATAAGCTCAGGGAGAGGCCACTTATAAACTCATAGGCCAATTATACAGTCAGGGAAAGGCCACACCTTATAGAAGTGGGAAAATAAAGATTTTTTTCATGCTTCTCATGCTGAAAATGTCATAATATGAAAAATACAGTATTGCAGCACACAAGCAATAGCAATATAATAAAACATTGAAGATCTTGATAAACAGGGATTGAGAAAGATTTCTGCCTTAGAAACTGTAGGATTGTGGAGTCAATGGTTTGCTGAAGAGAATGCAAATGCAAGACTGTTCTGGGGACCGTCAAAATGTATTGGTTATTACTATTTCTCAATAAAAGTCAACAAATCTGTATGTATTACTACCTATTGCTAATAAAATTTTAAAGTGATCCAATATGCTTTCAGCATGGACATTAACACAGAAAAATTTAAGAGGTGAAACGGGCTGACTTCTGGCCAGGAAAGAAGAGTCTCCCAGTTTTGAGCCATGTGTCATTATTTCCCTCTCTGGTAGATGTGCTGAATAAAGAGGTAACTGCGAAGAGAAAGACAGTGTGGACACACTATACAGTTTCTTCACTTAACAGGTCTTCCTCAGCTTTGTCAGAAATTCATCTAAGTGTTTGAAGAACCTAGTGAGATTGGTTTGCCAGCACTCAGATTACTTTGCTTTTGGCACAGAATTTCTATAATTTTTAATAAGCCTGCCAATTGCATAAGTACATTTAAAACCATGAAGCTCTCCAGTTCTAGTTTTTAAGGGAATTCTATATATAAGGGAGAAAAGGACCTAAGATTTAGACGAATTAGTTCAGACTCTTTATTACTCTAAGATATTAATCTACATATAATTTTGTGAAAGCTCAGAAAATAAATGCTAAAAGTTTAGGGTCTGTAATAAATGCCTCTATTGGTTTCAGTAAAAATTTGCTATTGAGCAGTGTCCAGTCAGGGCTCCTCGACGGTCTCCTGACCCTCTGGGGCAGGACATGTCTCCACTGTGCAGCGCTGCCTGAGCACTACAGGGCTGGACCTTCAAATGACTTCACCCTCAAAACACTGTGACAGCCAAAGCCATTTCTGCACATTTCCCAGTAGACCCCACCCCAGTCTCAAATGGACTATGAATCTACTGCTCTGTGGACTACACGGGCACTCTGGCCACGGGCTGCATTCTTTCCAGCTCTCTGCAAATGCACCCCATTGCCAACAGAAGGGATGGTTCCATCAAAGGCTATCACCAGTCCTGATGAAAGTTCTGAAAGCACAGAATTACAGCACCTCAACTTTCCTAGTAACAAGGACTCTCAGAGATCAACTGTCCACGCTCTCCTATGCATTTCTTAAATCTGTCCTTTCATCTCCTTCAAATTTCTCTCTGCCTTTACTCAGGCCCTCCTTACCCTCTACCCCTCTTGACCGCCATCACCTTCTAAAACGCCAATCTGCCTTCAGTCATCCTCCACACTAATCCTAAAATGAAAATATGATCCTACTTAATACCTTTCGATGCTTCCCCACGGCCTTCAGAGCACCTTCTACCTCCTTCCTCTCTGAGCCAGGTCTTACATTACAATCTCCAGCTTCACATCTAACCATTCCCCACCTTATACTCTGGGCTCCAGCCGTGCTGAACCTACTACATGACTGTTCTCCATTCTGCCCTTGCTCATGTTCATGGCTCATAGCTGAGGATGCTGCCCAGGTTCCTCCCCACCAGCACACCATTTATCTGACCATCTCATTCCCAGCCTTTAACTCTCAAAAAGGCTCCACCTTCTGACACCATCACATTGGGCGTTAATATTCCAACATGTGAATTTGGAGTGAAAAACATTCAGAGTAGTAGTGGCCGTGAGAAAAGCACTTCACCTCTTTCATTCTTCATTTATCTATACTAGTATATACAAAAGCCCAGCAACTGGAACAGCGGAATGACCAGAACGACTGGAACGACCAATGGCTATGACACACACTGTGGCAGCCAACCAGCCTGATCCAGGCCCCGACCGCCCCCCCCCCCCACACCTGGCCAGCCCGGCCCCCAATCAACCCCCAACACCCCAATCGGGGGCGGGCCGGCTGGCCAACTGCCCACAGCCCCTCCCCCTGCCCCCCCCTCCCTCCCACCGGCCTGGCCCAATGGGCCCCTATCAGGGCAGGCCCGTGCACGAATTTGTGCACTGGGCCTCCAGTAAATTTATAAAATGGAGATGAAGAAACTTATTTCACAAGGTTACATTGAGCTTCAATGCTTAATGACATGACCAGTGAACTGACTAAGGCAAACAAAGGATTGCAAAGCAACTAAAAACAAAATCAATAGCAATCTACACTGGCGATATTAAAGAGCAGAATTAAAATTGCAAAAATGTAATGCAGAGGAGCTGGATCCACAAGACTGAGAAAAAGGACAAAACACAGAAAATGATGAGAGAGACATTGAGTCGGTGATTCAACTTACTAATTAAAGATACTTTTGAGAAATAAATCAAGCAGAACAAAAGCAATAAACTATAATATGAACAGGGAAAACTTCCTGGAGTGAAAAATAATCTCAGCGTAGAGATCAAAGGGTTCACTGTATTTCAGGCAAAATTAATTTTAAAATATTTTAATGACCCACGCCTAGATATAATTCAGCAAAAATCTAAACTATGAAGATAATTTTTAAAAAAAAGCCTCCAAAAATGGTTTCAGGGACCAGCTTACCCAGACAGATCTTTCAAACAGCCTGTGAACTTGCTCTAGAGCAGAGGAAAAAAAAATGGAAAAACCATCCAAACTGCTTTATTAAGTGAGCATAACCAAGACAACAAAACCTGACACAGAGAGAAAAAGCCCCCCCCCACTTTTTACTCCTGACTCAATACAAACATCCTAAATAAACCACTAACAAATTGAATTCAGCAGAATAATAAAAATGCATATACATGATCAAGTTGGATTTAGCCCAGCCCAACAAAGCAAACATGGACCAAGACTAATATATCTACTAATATATCATAGTGTCGCCACGGACACAAACAATAGGGTGGTGAAGGCTTGGGGAGGGGGAAGGGGGGCCAGCTAGAAAGGGTTAATGGGGGGAAAACAGGGGACATATGTAATACTTTCAACAATAAAGATTTAATTAAAAAAAATATATATATATATCATAGTGAGACAACCTTAATATAAAGTAATCCCCATTTTCTTAGTGAAAAGCTCCAAAAATTATTTTTTCTGTCTTGAATAAATATAATATGAATGTTTATAAAATAGTCAACTATCTATTTAAAAGTTATGTATACACACTTGAAATCATATAAGAAAATATCTCAAAATATTGATTTTTTCCACACTTTCATACATCATGAAAAAACTTTATTCTACTCCTTCCCATGCCTACTTGACATCAATATCCGTTGTCACAGGAGCCACTCTGAGATATTTGGCAGTTTCCCAGAGCTACCATCTTCTCTGACTGAGCACTTTCAGTCTGTATATGAAAGATTTTCGTATACATTTTACTAATTTTCTTTCATCTCTGACACTTCTATTACAGAGAAAGGGCAAATAGCAATATTAAAATATTTGCTCTAAGTAATTCCCTTTTAATGTGCATGAATTTCGTGCACCAGGCCACTAGTTACTATATAAAAAGCAGCAAGAATTACAGTTTTAGGAGGAGCACTAGTTGAGACAAATGCAAAGAGTTTACAAATGAATAAGAAAGCTTTGAGTTAGACATTTGTGGATTCACTCTGTTACCTCCTAGCTATGTGACCCTAATCAAGTTACTTAATGTTCTCTAAGCCTCTAGTTCCTTATCCACAGAGCACTTTCAGTCTGTATATGACACATTAATACATATATACTTTTGTTTCAGGAGATAATTTCTCTTTAAACTATATCACTCTGATCTCTACAACAAAGACTGTTTTATAAACTTACCACTGCTAATTCTTATAATCGTGAGATCATTTCCCAGGAATAATTACTCAATGAGTATAGATTTCTTGACCTCTTTTGTTATTGCTTCTTTCAGTGAGTTGCCTCTTAAGTATTCAGTACCAACACTGATCAACGTGCTTTCCAGGCTGTTCGACATAAAGCCATTGACAAAAACCCTCAGTATGAGAGAGATCTTGTACGGACTTGTATATAAGATGTCTCCCTCTTTTCTGAAGAGTAAGTTTTGGAGGAAAAATAAATGTAATAGCAACCCTTTCCACAACAGAGAATACTTAGAAAATTATAGCAGCGGAACAAGGTTGCTCAGGGTAGCCCCTGGCCTTGCCCAGGCTCCTCGAGAGATTGGTATTGCAGCACACCATGCAGAAAGCTCTGCTATGTCATGAGGTCCAATAAGAACGTCCAGACCACCATCTGCATCACCTCAGAGGCAGGAGATGCAGTGGAGCCAGAAAGGCGGGTGCCTGGCTCTGCCTGGCTGTGTGACCCTGGGCAAGTTACTCAGCCTCTTTGTGCTTCAGTTCTCACACCTGCAAGAGAACTATTGTGAGGATCAATTTAACTAATTCCCGTAAAGCACTTAGAACTATGTCCTGAAAGTAGTAAGCACACAATAATTGCTAGATTCAATAACCATGCCGGATTGGAAGCAAAACAAAACAACCTTTAAAAAACACACAAAACAACTATGAGTACAATAACCAGATTCATTCCTCAACATGCCACTTCACACCCCTTACACAGTCACTTTACAGTAAAACTCACCAGGTTACAAACAGGTTACAAACACAACCTCAGGTTGTAGCCAAGGAACACTAGGAATCTGAGAAAGCTCCTTCATGAAATGCAGACCAAAACAAAGATACAAACAACCTTAGAAGGAAGAGAGACAACATTGGGAGTATAAGCAAACTTAAAACTATATGTATGTGTACACACACACACACAATTAATGGTTAAGAGCACAGGCTTTGGAGAAATAAATTATTAATTGCACCCAAAAAATGATAAAAAAAACAAAACTTCACACAAAAAATGAATTATCAGAAAACAAGAAAGAGTCCTTGATAATTAAAAACTATGGTCGTTACAATGAATTCAATAGAATGGTTATAAAATAATAATGAGAAAATAATGATGAAGGAAAGAAAACAGGAGGGAGAGAGAGAGAGAGAGAGAGAGAGAGAGAGAGAGAGAGAGAGATATTAGAGGATTAATCCAATATCCAAATAACAGGAGTTTTTTGAAGGCAGACTAGGAGGAAGGTGGGATGGAGGGTCAAACAATTCTGCCATAAATAATACAAGAAATTTCCCATAAAAAAAAAAAAGATCAGCATTTTCCAATAGGAAGTACTCTCCGAATACTCAACATAATGAATAAACCAAGACCTATACCCAAAGTACATCCCTAGGGAATAGAAACTATGTCTACTATATATAACAGGTTAGAAGTCGGAATGACATCACCATAATAATGATTTTCAAGAAATTTCTTCTTTCTACTTTTCTGTTTTTCCTATAATCAACATGCATAATTTTTATTGTCAGAAAATTTTAATGTAAAAAAATCTATACTTGGCGGCTCTAGCCTAGATTTAAATGGCTCCATTTCTTATCTGTCTTCATAATGTCACAATCTGTCTCTGACACAGAGCCCCCTGCAGTCAGCAGAAGTCCTCCTGACAGAGGCTGCAGAGATTGCTGAGAACAAGCCAGTCCAAGGATTCAGTGCCCAGCTGCCCTGCGTGAGGGATGCCCTCTCATACTTACTCAGAAAGCACTTGTTGTCAAGCATACTCCCAGAATATTTTCATATTGGAAGAAAGGTGGGGAAGCCCGTAATTCTTTTTCCTTAGACACATCTTTCTACCCATTATGATCGTGTCTTCACTCTTGCAGTTAGCATTCATTTTAATAAGGAACCGCTAAATGCTCCAATTTGTCTTCATTCCATTCATCGAATACCATGTCCTAAACTTTGCCAAGAGATGATTTTCCTGTTGACAGGCTTACCTGTGGAGAAGATGAACACCGTGTTGTTCCAGAGCCCACGGCTTTTTAAGGCTGCGGTGACGTTTCCCACGGCTTCATCCATAAGGGAAACCATTCCTGCATAGTGACGCCTGTTCTTATCTTGGATAAAGTCGTATGGCTTCAGGTACTCCTCGGGGACCTGAAGGGGCTCGTGGACAGACTGGAGAGCAAGGTAGAGAAACAGAGGCTGGAAAGAGAGTTTATGCAAATCAGTCAGGAGGGCATGGAAGCATTAAATGCACAGATGTTCAGATTTATCAGTTAAAAAAAACTAATATCAAGGCAACCCACAGAATGGGCTGAAAATATCTGTAAATCATACATGTACCTGATAAGGGACTTGTATGGAGAATATATAAAGAACTCTTGCAACTCAATAATAAAAGACAATTAACCCAATTACAAAATGGGCAAAGAATTTGAACAGACATTTCTCCAAAGAAGATATACAAATGGCCAATAAGCAAATGAAAAGATGCTCAACATCATTAGTCATTAAGAAAATCAAAACCACTCTGAGATACCACTTCCCACCCACTAGGAGGTTATAACACACAAAAAAACCCAGAAAATAATAAGTGTGGGTGAAGCTGTAGAGACACTAAAACACTAATTCATTGATGGTGGGAATGCAAATGGTGCAGCCAGTATGAAAAACAATTTGGCAGTTCCTGAAATTGTTAAACATAGAGCTACCATATGACCCAGCATTCCCATTCCTAGAAAATGAAAGCTATGTCCACACAAAAACTTGTACATGAATGTTCAGAGCAGCATTATTCACGGTAGCCCAAAAATGTCCGCCCGTTAATGAACAGGTAAACAAAACGTGATGTATTTCCAGCAACACTCAGCAATGGAAGGAATATTATCAGCCATCAATTCTGTGCTAAGAGGCACAGAGCTTCTTTTTGTGGTGATGATAGTATTTTAAACTTAGATAGAGATGGTTGCATAACTCTGAGTTTACTATTGAATTGTATACTTTAAATGGCTGAATTTTATGTGAATTATGCCTCAATAAAGATGTTAAAAATGTAACAAAAGACACATGATAAAAGACGAAAAATAAAAGCTTGAGTTCTAAAATAGCCTAGAAGGCTCTGATCCAAACAAATAATAATATCAATCATAATAACTACATGTGAAATATCTATGTGCTAGATACTATAAAGATGTATATATTCCATCTTATTTAATACTCCAAACCACCCTATGTTACATTCACTTTACAGATAAGTTAACAGGCTTAGAAAGGTTAGATGACTTGCCCAAGTTCATATTAATTGCAGAGCAATTTCGCATTGAAAACCCCACTACTATAGTGTGGATATGTACCAATAGATGCTTTAACGTTTTGCTCTAGCTGAAAAATAATTTCACACCTTTTAGTAGAGGGTAGGGATTTTTGATGTTTTTATGAGAAAACAAGTGAATACCATGCTTTGTTAGTCTTTGATCCAGGACCAAACATACGGCCAATTTAATTTCTGGAAACTAACAAAGGAGTGTGAAGCATTGATTCTATTTTACCTCTCAGACCAATTTATAGCATTTAACATTAGTGGTAGTCCAGGTCAGCCTCTCCTTTTTAAGGAGCCTTTCTGAAGGCTTTCTCCTCTTTGTGCTTCTACAGAATTCTTTAATGAGCTGAAACCCTCAAAAAGACTAGTCCAACCCAAGAATAAATATATAATTCTGTTCAAGTATTTGAGGCATTTAAATCTCATAAATGAATAGGAAAAAGTCAGAAAACAGACTGGGAATGGGTGTCTCATATTTCATTCTTCATTGTTGATAAACTGTTTTAAATGATCTATTCTATACCCCTGCGGTAACATAAGGAGTATACATGGACAGCACTCAAATAGACACACAAAAGGTTATTTGTAGTTCAGTCCTTTGGCAGTTAGAAATATCTTTCCCCCAAAATCAAAGTCTTCAAAATAGCTGCTGAATATCAAAGTAATCACTTCAAAACCTACTTAACTGAAGAAGTAATGGAATGAAAACCATGATACGGTGGAACCTGTGCTTCATTTGTGCATTACTTCCACGGGAAGACATTCCAAATTCCAACTCCAAAGGTCGACTTTAAAGCTCTGACACTAAGTTAGCCCCACTCTGCCTCCACACACACACTTCCTCCTCCAGCCACACAAGTCACAGGGACACTCCTGCGCTCCTCCCGATCCGGGTGAGAGAGTCCCAGGGGATGCTGTGTCCAGGTGCTGAGGAAGGACTCTGGGCTGAGATGTTTGGAGGGAAGGATGTGAAGTGGCATCAATGGCCTGACAGGCAGTGAGGGGCTGTGGTCGGAGGAGCCGTCTGGTCTTTAGCCCTAGACTAAGCCAACCCCAGCCACCAGCCAAGGGCTAGATAGGGTTAAAAATCGTAAGGCTACAATAAATTACAGCCCAAATTACAAGCAGTTTTAAAAATCAGGAATAATCACATAAAAATCTGTTTTGTTTTGTCTTGTTTTAATTTTCCTGAAAAATCAACTTCTGACAACTCCACACCCACACTCCATCTAGTAACAAGCAGCTGAGTATGAGAAGCAGGGACCCCAGTCTCAGAAGCTCGCCATTTCTCTAGTCCCCACTGTGCCATGTGAGCGGCTTCACTTATTTAGGTAAGTAGCCTGAGTCTGGTAAACACGAGAGTTTGTGACTTTGGTCTGGATTTCCTACAGTGGGCAGGGTGGAGGAAATCTGAAAGGAGCTTCGCTGTTTAAAAAGATATGCAACATGGAAACCCATGTGGCTGGTGATGGAGAGAAAGGGCAAAAGGGAGGTTGGTCCTGGCCAGCAAGTGAGGTGAGGGTTGTGAGGGAGAGTTCTTATATCCATGCCAGGAATCTACACTAATAAAAGAGAAACATGGTAATTAGTGTACGACCGCTACCCTTCCCATTGGCTAATCAGGGAGATATGCAAATTAACTGTCAGCCAAGATGGCGGCCGGCAGCCAGGCAGCTGATGCGAACAGGGAGGCTTGCTTGCTTCAGTGACAGAGGACTCCAACATTCCCCCGCCTGCCTTGCCAGCCTCTGAGCTTCAGTTGGAAACATTGTAACATTTATAGAAGATAAACAAAACCCCAGAAACCTCCTGTCAGTCAGCCGGGATCTCAGAGCTGGAGTCACAACATTGTTTCGAATACAGAAAACAAAGGCCAGAAACCTGCTTTCAGCCAAGCCTCAGAGAGAAAGCCGGCTCTCAGCTCCAGTGACAGCCATAGAAGGTAAATAAATGCCAGAATAAAAAAAAAAAGAAAAAAAAGAGAGGTTTGAGCTTCAGTCGGCCCGCCAGCCTGAAAACGGCC
>NW_005871048.1:36386040-36413549 GCF_000147115.1 Myotis lucifugus | reverse complement strand
CTGCGGTCTGGGACCTGGATCTGTGACCCTGCCGGGCGGGATCAGCAGAGCCATGAGGCCTCCCGGCACCGGGATCAGCTTGACAGGGGGCAGCGCCCAAACCCCCTGATCGGCCTTGCTCTGTGGGTGATAGAGGGTGGCGCCCCAACCCCCCCCATGGGTCCTGCTCTGTGTGTGACAGGGTAGAGCCATAACCTCCCCATCGGCCCTGCCCTGAGTGTGACAGTGGTGGCGCCCCAAACCCCTGATCGGCCCTGCTCTGTGGGTGACAGAGTGCGGCGCCCCAACTCCCCACCCCCCCACGAGCCCTGCTCTGTGTGTGACAGGGGGCGGTGCCCCAAATCCCCTATTGGCCCTACTCTGTGTGTGACAGGGGGCAGCTCCTCAACCCCCTGATCGGCCCTGCTCTGTGCGTGACAGGGGGGAGCTCCCCAAACCCCTGATGGGCCCTGCTCTGTGTGTGACAGGGTACAGAGCCCCAACCCCCCTGATGGGCCCTGCTCTGTGCGTGACAGGGGGCAGCGCCCCAACCCCCTGATCGGCCCTGCTCTGTGCGTGGCAGGGGGTGGCGCCGCAACTTCCCTATCGACTCTGCCTTGAGTGTGACAGGGGGCGGTGCCCCAACCCCCCAATCGGCCCTACCCTGAGCGTGATTAGGGGTGACATCCCAACCTCCCGATCCGCCCTGCTCTGTGCATGACAGGGGGCGGCGCCCCCAACTCTCCAATCGGCCCTGCTCTGAGCCCGACCAGGGGCTGCACCTAGGGATTGGGCCTGCCCTCTGCCACCCGGGAGCAGGCCTAAGCCAGCAGGTCGTTATCTCCCGAGGGGTCCCAGACTGCGAGAGGGCACAGGCCGGGCTGAGGGACCCCCTCTCCCCCCCGAGTGCACAAATTTTTGTGCACCGGGCCTCTAGTATATAATAATCTGGGACCATCATTAGGGGACCTTATACATATCCAGTATAGAAATTCTTCTACTCACTTTGTTAAATATAGCAAAAAATTACCTGAAAAATCTTTCCAATAACTATCCCTTAGTGGCTAAGGGCACGACTATCACTCTCGAGGGCCTAAAATTAGAAAACTGCAGCAATCCCCTTTTTCCAGCATCAGGCTTCCGAGAAGGGGCATAACTGAGACGAGGAAGTGAAAACAACCTCTGAGGATGAGGCCCAGCCCGTCCTGTGACTGTCACAGGCCATGCAAAGGCCTCGCACTACTTGCCGACCAGAATCTGAATAACTTACAAATATGGCTAAAGGTATTCCTTGACCAAAGCAAGTTCTCTTTCTCCCGTTTCATCTGCAGTAACCTAGGGTCACTTAGTGTGTGGACAAACAGCCTCATACACATTAACTGGGCTTTGGGTCACCAGGTGGGGGCAGAATGATATATAGTTCAGCGCATTTAATGAGGTGAGGACCAGTGAACACATTCTAGAGTATTTCCATCCAATATTATACAAATAAGGTTTCAGCACTCACAAGGTGAACTTTATATGTGAAGCAACCTATTTCCCGACAGTGCCAGATGTGAGGCGTTTCTATACTGTTTTTAAATTTAAGAACATTTTAGAGTAATGTTCTTCGTACGCCATGGTGGCCCAGTGGAAGAACAATTACTTAGGGCTCTAAGGTTCTCCAACCACAATCAGGACTCACCTACAGCCACTCCTCCTAAGGCCCTTCTAGTTAACAGCAGCCAATTCCCCCTCACCTGCCAGCCAGGGCCTCTGTTGGCCCAAATCAGCAGCCACCATCCTTGGGATGAGCTCCTGATTACCACACTATCTACTGACCTGAGTTCTAACCCAGTCAAGCCTTGGCCTCTGGAGACCTGAGGGCACATTCTGACCTGACCTTCTGACTCAAAACACTGGAGTCCTGTACCCAATCTGACCTTCCACTGACCTCCGGGTTTATACTGAACCCAGATCTCTCCCTTGCTCTTTCTTGGGTCCAGATCCTTGCCCTAAGCAATGCAGTTACAGCTGCCATCTTTACGAACCCCAACTGCACCCTTTCGGGTTTCTTAGGCCTAGGTAATGGAATCCTAGATGTGAGTCATGACCAAAGGTTTAAGTATTACATAAAAATATCACATTACTACTTAAAGTTATTAGCATATTCATAAGATGCTAGGGGTTCATTTCCTTTTCTTATTATGTCTATTCTTATACTCTAAATATCCTCACCATGAGAAGACACTAATTTCAGTAAGAAAGAAAGTCTTGTTTTCATTTCTTTAGTATATTTTTCTAATTTAAAGAATAAACTTAAAAAGCATATGATATGCTTTAAATTGTTATTCTATCTTTGACTTCCAAATTAAGACATTCCTTTCTCAAATTGTGTCAGGGAAAGTAAGGGTCTACCGCCAGAAATCTGCATTTGCTTTCAGATGCTTTCAGTAGACTAGATGGGTGAGAAAACATTTATTTTTATTCTGCAAAGTGTTGAGGGGGCTATTTTTAACCAAAAGATATTTTATGAATACGTTGCTTTCACACTGCAGTGTTAGTACTGACAGAATTATCTTGCAGAAAAGGAGAAAGGACGCTGCTTCCCGACACATGTGTGATGGCTATTCGCAGGGTCCCTCTGAGTCCAGCACCATGTACTTCTGTTACAAAATAGCTCCATATGCTTCTTCCCCTCAAGTGCTCTTTAAAATGGGGACACTTTTAGCTTGTGGATTTATGTGAATTTCTTTAATAATTTCCATCCTAGAACAAGTCGCTTATGTTACAGTCTATATATAGCACTTGAGAATTAGCACAGAATAAGAGTCAGGGTGGGGGAAGGTAGAAGAGGGTAAAGTGGGGGAGGTAAATGGTGATGGAAGGAGACTTGACTTGGGGAGGTGAACACAATATAATATGCGGATGATGTATTATCGAACTGTACACCTGAAACCTACATAATTTTATTAACCAATGTCACCCCAATAAATTCAATTAAAAAGACCAAAAAAAGAAGATTCAACATTGGGATAAAGTGCAGCTCCTGGAACTGGGGTGACATCATTTTACTGAGAATGGAAAATAAAAACATCTGCATTTGCTATTTTGAAGGAACTTTCTGAGCTATCACTCAGCTATTGGCTATTTCGTTCATTTACGTCTATGCTTGAAACTTTACTTTGAGGATGTTAGGAATGCTGGATGTGGCTTCAGAATATTTCAGACATGAGAGGAAAACGACCACCCCTCGTGGCAATTCCCTGATGTTACCTCTAAGCAGCACCACACTAACAACACGGGCATGGGTGGCTGTGAGCGCTGGGGCCTACAGTTGTCCTCAGTTCCTGTGCTGTCCACACTACACCAGTTAAGGTGGCCCACACACCAAGAACTAGTTCACCCCAGCTGCTTCCTCTTATCCTCCTAATGTTACAGGCACTGTGAGAGATACTCCATTGTTCCTTAATGGGAACTAATTTTATTGTAGGCATACTCTAGTTCCACGATTATATTGTGAACCTGTAAAAGGCAGCTGGCTTCTGCTTCCAATCGGTGTTTGAGGGGAGTCAAAAGTGGCTGCACGTCAGAATCGCTGGTGGGAGGTGGGAGGTGGGAGGTGGGGGCGGGGAGGTAATTAAATACCAATGACAGGGTCTCACCCTGGACCGATAAACCACAATATTCGGAACTGGTATTTCTTACAAGCGTTCCAGATGATCCCAATATACGGTCAGGATGAGTCATGCACTGGGCTCACTATCTCTGGTCGTGTCTATTAACTGTGGATAGGGGGTGCTTTGGGCTCTGGAGAAAAACAGTGTGGGTTTAAAATCTGATTCTGACTCTAAATAGTTCTGTGACCTTGAACAAGTTAGTTAACTTCACTAAGCCAGTTTGCTTATTTGCAACATAGTGCCTACCTCAAAGGACAGGACAAGGACCACAGTTCCATTAAGACCTTATCTTGTTCCTTGGGTTTTTAGCTGTATCAAAATGTCAAGCATACAAAAGAAAACTCAGAACGTAAGCCAACTGCCTAGCAGTTACCTTTTTAACTGTCTGAATATTGATGTAGCTCTAGATTTAAAATCTGCATATGTCTAAGCCCGGTCAGGTATCTTACTTGTTTAAAGTGTCATCCCAACATACCAAGGTTATGGGTTTGACCCCTGATAAGGGCACATACAAGAAGCAACCAATGAATGCATAAATAAGTGGAACAACAACAAATCAATGCTTTTCTCTCTCTCAGTAAAAATCAATAAAAAATCTATATATATAAAAGCCTAAGCGACCATTCAACTGTTCAACCATTCACCCAGTAGCTATGACGCGCAATGACCAGTAGGGGACAGACACTCCAACCAGTAGAGGAGGGAGCCTGATTCCTTGCGGAATTGGCCGTGAGTTAGGTAGCTGCTGGGGCCCGAATCTGCTTCACCCACTCCCCGGGCCCAGAGATCGGTTTTGGCCCGATCCCTGCAGGCCAGGCCAAGGGACCTGGTGCACGAATCTGTTCACCAGGCCTCTAGTTTAAAATAAAACACATACAATAACCATAAAATAAAATCTTCATGTCTCCATATTTGAGAGACTGTTCCATAGCAAGCATGGCCAAGCCAAGATGTCAGTGTGAAACAGGGATAAAAAGCCAAAAATGTGGCAAAGCCAAGGACAGATACCAGGGAAGACTCCTCATAATGAGTAAAAGGCGGCAAAGACTGAGCCACAAAGAAACCACATCAAAAAGGGAGTCAGCAGCCAGGTACCATGTCTCACAAGTATATAAACTGGAATCCAAATTGTGATCTGCACTGAACACCTGCAGTAATTGTCAAGGAGCCAAAGTGCAGGAAATGGGAAGAACCAGACAACACCGCACATTCTGTGACCTGCTCTGCCAGGGTCCTACTGAAGGTTAATTTTGTGGGTATGCTAATGCAGTTCTAATAAAGCTGTATTTTGAGCCAAATATCTGACACCACAAATATTTGACCCATTTTAAAGGTATTTATAAGCTAAATCCAGAGAATTCAGCTTAAATTTTAGCTCATGTGGTTAACTCTAGGCTAGCAAAAAAATGTTTAAGTCTATTCAAACTCTTCTAGTTTTACCTATAGATAAGTCAAAAGATTTTAGCATATGAAGTATACAATGGTTTCAGGATGATAAATGCAAAAAACAAGCTCATCCGTATGCCACGTTTATGGGTTGGAACACTCAATATTCTTAAGACATATGATTCTTCCCAAGGTCTATAGATTTAATGAAATGTAAATCCAAGCAGGCATTTTTTTTTTAAAGAAATGGATCGGCTGATTTTAAAATTAGAGGATGCAAAATATCTAGGGGATGCAAAATATCTAGAATAGCTAAAATGATCTTGAGTGTGGGGGAGGAATACAAAGTTAGAGGACTTGGCCTGAACCTAAAGTTTAGTGAGCTCTTAATAGAAAGTTTGCCATAATAAAACCTCATCCTGTACATAAGCATATCATTTTTTTAAAATGTCAGTTTGCTAATTACTTATAGCACATGCACATAATGCACCAAATAATAAAACTATATTTCTACTAAAACTCTATAGATACAGTCTTTCTCAGAGTGTAATCTGGGAACCATTTTAACCAGAATCATCCTTGAGGAGTTTCTTTAAAATGCCAGGGTATGGATTTCCCGCAGACATGCGAGATCAGACTCTTATGGGCTTCAGGAATTTCCATTTCTAACAAGCTTCCCAGGCTGATACTAGTGCACTCTAAAATTTGAAAATAATTCCCCTAGAATGTATTAGATGTTTCCCTCGATGGCCTCTTCCTATACTCATCTGTGGAGACCCTCTCTGAACACAATCTTAATATCAATAAAGAGGCAAGACTTACCTTCTCTGGTGGATGGTTAGTTATGAGGGCTGTAGCCCTTTCGGTAAATATGTTTGTTGAATACATATTTTCATATCCTGTTGCAACTTCCTCACCATCTCGAAAATCAAGAGCACACCGTGTGACATTCAAAGCGTTGATAAATACACAGCGTTCATGGGAATAGTAATCTTCACTACCTAGGAGATATCCTACAGCAAGAATGGGAGATGGAAGTAGTCAGCATGGCATAAAACTTGTCAAACTAATGTTCCAGTATTTAATTACCTAATGCAATCGATTACCCACGACAAAGCTAATCTGACAACAAGGTTAATCAGGGCAGCATTTCTTAACATCTCTATATTTTCTAGCAGATGGCATTAAAGTATAATTGTAAAAAAATTCAAATCCACTCCTCACTCAAGTCTTTAGCATACAAGCTCTATCATGTAACTCTCAAAGTGGGTGACTCTAAGTAAATGCATTTTTAAAAAGTCAGGGTTCAAATTCAGTAAAGATGATAACATCTTAATCTTTTAAAGCTATCTAATAGCTAAAATAGTATATGGGTAATGTGATTTGTTACAAGTATTTATTCTGAGGTGATTACATAAATGAATGCAGGGATTGAATAATATTGATATTGACCTTCGAAGACTGGCTTCAAGGTTATTTATAGAAGTGGCTCTAGGAGGAATCATCTTTAGTCAGACACTGACACCCACTGGTCAAAGACACAAACCTTTCCAAACGGAGGATTTCTATACATAACAGGGCCAAATGATCAAACTAATGTGCAGCACTAAGATTAGACTTTTCTACCTATTGTGATCTCAATTTCACCCCAAATTTAAATGGCATTAACTGCCTATCTCATAATTTAGACTTAACCATGGGAGGAAATGAGTTTTCTCAACGAACAGTTGCTTCTGCAAATGTTCCATATTTTCCTAATATATTAAAACTGGAGGCCCAGTGCACGAATTCATGCAAGGGTGGGGTCCCTCAGCCTGGCTGGCGATCAGGGCTGATCGGGGCCTGTCTTGCCCAGTCCTGATCAGGGCCCATCAGGTCTGGCTGGCCAGGGAGGGACCGCAGGAAGGCTCCAGGGCATGTCTGGCCCATCTCGCCCAGACCCGATCGGCCGAACCCCAGCAGCAAGCTAAGCTAGCAGTTGGAGCGTCTGCCCCCTGGTGGTCAGTGTGTGTTATAGGGACTGGTCAAGCGGACGACCAATCGGTTGACTAATCGGTCGGACACTTAGCATATTAGCCTTTTATAAATAGAGATATGCTGTGCTGCATATTGTATGATGCCACTCATGTAAAATGTCCATAATAGGCAAATCTACTAGAGACAAAAGCCTAGGTTAGTGAGGTCACCTAGGGCTAGTGGGGTTGAGGGAAAAATAGGGCATGGGGTTTCTTTGGGGGCGTAATGGAAATGTTCTACAATTGAATTGTGAGGACAGTGGCACAACCTGTGAATGTATTAAAAATCATTGAGTTATATACCTTAATTGGGTGAATTGCATGATAAATGAATTACACTTTGATAAAGCTTTTAAAAAGAAATAAACTGTGCTGGACCCTGAGCTATCACCTGACAAATACTGATTAACCTTAAAATGGGGATGATAAATTGGCCTAGCCCTTTCCCCAGTCCTGAATGTTTCCTATAATCACAATTAAGCCTTACACAGCTTACACAATAAATCAATTCATTTTTATTAATTTCCTCCTTTTCCACGATTCACTAAATTCATGGTTCTGAATATAGTGAACAATGGTCTTAAGATAATGTTTTAAATTGTAATTTTTCTCCTACATATATAACAAAAAGGGAAACCCAATGGGTTTGCTAATTAATATGTAATAGAGAAAGAAATGTGTCCACAAAAATAGTTTCAGCCCCTATATCTGTTCGGAGAGGGGTCATGGCACTGGGGTTCTATTTGGGGTTTTTAATAACTACTAGGTATCAGTCCTGAAGAAAATCACTTCGGGTTCATTATCTATAAATGTAAACTATTTTTATCATTTGGGAGAAAATATGCCTAGGATATACTTGATTAAAAGAGGATGAACTACAAATAATAAAAAGATATTACAAATAGGATTCCAGAATACAACTATGTATTCACATACTTGACCAAACTGACACCAAGCATCCATGTTACAATCACATAGAGCTTCTCTCATAAGAATGATTCACAAATTTGAACTTACATGTTGAGCCTAAAGAAGATGGCAGCCTAGGCGTTTTGGTTGAAAAAGAGAAAATACTTTTTGAGCAGCTAAATCTCCCATGGCTCTATTTAATAGCATTATTGAGATATAATTCACATACTATACAAGTCTCCCATTTAAAGTATATAATTCAATCGTGTGCAGTGTATTCGCAGTCTTGCAACCAGCCCCATAATTATCTGACTGCTTTTTACAGAACATCAGGACCAAACAGTGATGGCAGCTGCATGTCATTACGCCTTCCTTATTTGCAAGTCTCCAACCTTTAGGAACATGAGATCTGTCTGTCCATCTAAGCCCTGAATTTCTAAATATGTACTTGTTTTTAAATAAATTTTTAAAAAATATCCATAGTTTTTCTCTTCTCACAGTATAGGTACTGATCCATATTTTAGCAAAGACCTGAATGAAAAATTTCAAAGGGTGTACAGGCTGTTTTTTTCTTTTAGAATTTCCGAAATGACAGAGGTCATACATCCAGTATGATCTTGCACAGCTATTTAAGGATACTCAGGATGTGTCCAGTTCACGCACAGAGAATGCCATGATTGACTAGTGATGTCTGCTAGAGAACCTGGACGGCGCAGGGCACACAAGATCTCACGTCTGAGGTCCTTGCAGCTCAACTTTAATCCTCATCCAACAAGCGCTACAGAGCTACCTGCTTCGACTGCATTGTTTGGGCCCCATGAAATCACTTTTACTGAAATGCACTTTGGTGCTCTGGCCCCAGCCTGAATAAGAGAAAATGCCTCAGGAAACATCTGTAAGAAAACCACCACTTTATTACTAAAATGATGTCTTTGAGGACGCTCTCCACCTTACCTTCTCCCAAAGGAGGAATTTCTCTTAGGTCTAAGAGCCAGAAAATGCTTTACCCTTCCTGAACATCTGGTTTCCATTTATCTTATAAATAATGTGACTCTTATAGACTTACCCTTTTTTTCTTTTGCTTTGGACATAAAAAATTTCAACTCTCAGAGTTGAATGTGAAGCCCACCTACTACAATCATGCAGTGGTTACTTAATTTTCTGCCAAGCAACTGTTCCATCTTTTTTCTATTTGTCCTAATTTTTTATTCTATTTATTTGTAAATGTTTTATGCTGAAATATGTATTCCTTTTCAGATATGGCAAGTTGAAAATAAATGAATATATATAAAAAGGGAGGTAGGTAGCGAAATAGCTAGATAGAAAGAGCAGTATGAAAAAGAACCTGGCAAAGATATATAGCCACTGTCAAAATAAACAGGTTGTTAATTAAGACGGCTCTGAACAGATTTAAAGAGGGCACATTTAAAAATAAACTTTAGGCTTCATGTTATTTATTATAGAGCTCTCAAGTTCATAAGATACTTATAATTTCTTATTATCCTCCCTATTACTATCTGTACTTTTCCTCAGATTTTATTTTTTTTATCTATTTCCCTCAATCTAGTGATTTCAAAAACAGATGTGTAAGAAAGGGAGAAGAATGCCAATGGAAAAGAATCTTCTCCACCATCTTTAAAAAACAAACAAACAAACAAAAAACCTCTAAACACAGCTCACAGGGAGAAAAAAAATATTCCACACCTTAGTGAAGGAAATATTCTTGTATTGAGTTTTGCTTGCAATTAAAAAAAAAATCATTTGTAACCCCTTTTGATAGTAAGGTTCTCTAAGAGTACAATGGACTGGGATGTGAAGGTAGCAAATTTTCCAAAGGCTCCAACGTGGCATTAAGTCACGTGGCAAAGGAAACTGCCTCCCTGTGGGGTCATGAGCCACGCTATGGAGGTGGCATTAGACAGTGGCCCCACGGTGGTGCTGACTGGCTCACTCTGTGTTCAAGTTTCCAGTTACAGCATTTCATTCGATCGCACGTGGGTGTGTTTTATGAGATGGCTGCAGTCAGTCTGAGTTGTTAAAGCAACATGTGCATTTCCATTACCAAAGTAGGTATCAAATCCTCGGCGGGTTGGAAGGCATTCTTTCCGGTACATTCCCAGGTGCCACTTTCCGACCATGTGGGTAGTGTAGCCTGCTTCTTTTAGGAGCTGGGGCAGGAGTTTTTCATCCAGAGGAACGCAGCTGGGCTGACAGGCCCAGATTATTTGGTGCTGTAAACCCGTGTGGATCTTAAAGAGATAAACAAAATTATGAATTAATGGTGTTGAAATATTCTGAACAAGCAGATAAAATGGCTGCCTAATTTACTGGACACATTGGCAGTACAGGACTGTTTCTGTATTCCTGCACTGGCTTAATGCTATTTTGTTTTTAAATCCTAACCCGAGGACACAATTTTTTTATTGATTTGAGAGAGGAAAAAAACATGGATGTGAGAGAGAAACATCCATCGGTCGCCTCCCATATGCCCCAACCAGGGATGGAACCTGAAGCTTAGAGACGTGCCTTAATGGGGAATTAAACCCACCATCCTTTAGCGTATGGGATAACCCCCCAACTAGCTCAACCACATCAGCCAGGGCTGGCTTAAAGCTATTTTTGAAGGCACCTTACTCAGTCAAATAAGTTAATGGACATAAAAAGGAATTGAAAAAAAACACACAAGTAAAAGCACTCTAACAAACATTAGATATTGTTAATAAACATTTATCAAGTCACTACATTAGAAACCATTAACTTAAGTTTTCACTTCCTATCTCAAAAAGGTAGCCATAATAAGAGGTGTGGACCTATCAAAAAAAAATGTTCTAATATCTGTACACACGAGAAGTTAGTGTTTAATTAGAAGGAACTTCTGTAGAAACATACCATCTTCCAAAACTGAATCAAAAAGAAACAGAAAATATGAACAAATTGATTACAACCAATTAAATCAAAGCAGAAAAAAAAAAAAAAAAAAACTTCCAACAAACAAAAGTCCTGGACCAGATGGCTTCACACGTGAATTTTATCAAACATTCAAAGAACTAACACCTATCTCAAACTATTCCAAAAAAGTCAAAAGGAGAGAAGACTCCCAGACTCATTTTATAAGGCCAATACTATCCTAATTCTAAAACCAGATAAAGACACTACAAAGAAAGAAAATTATAGGCCAATATCCCTGATGAATATAGATGCAAAAGTTCTCAACAAAATATTAGCAAATCAAATTCAGCAATACATTAAAAACATTATATCAAGTGGGAAGGCCTCTGCGGGGCGATCAGGGAGCGACCGACAGGGCAATCTCGGGACCCCTCACTGGCACCCGCCTTGGCTGGCCTGGGGCCTGTGGGCTGGGGGCAGCTGCCCCCTGGTGGTCAGTGTGCAACGTATCGACCAGTCCTTCTGTCGTTTGGTCGATGTGCATATTAGGCTTTTATTATATAGGATAGTACTGGAAGTCCTAGCTACAGCAATCAGACAAGACAAAGAAATAAAAAGCACCCAAATGGGCCCTAGCTGGTTTGGCTCGGTGGATAGAGCGTCGGCCTGTGGACTGAAGGGTCCCAGGTTCACTTCCAGTCAAGGGCATGTACCTTGGTTGCAGGCACATCCCCAGTAGGGGGTGTGCAGAAGGCAGCTGATTGATGTTTTTCTCTCATCGATGTTTCTAACTCTCTATCCCTCTCCCTTCCTCTCTGTAAAAAAATCAATAAAATATATTTTTAAAAAAGCACCCAAATGGGAAAGGAAGAAGTAAAACTGTCATTATTTGCAGATAGCATGATACTGTATATAGAGAACCTTAAAGATTCCACCAAAAACTATTAGGTCTGATAAATGAATTTAGTTAAGTAGCAGGATACAAAATAAATATTCAGAAATTGGTTGCACTTTTATACACTGTGCTGCGCTCAGCATGGCCAGAGGTGAACCTGAGGGGGGTGGGGGGGGGGTGAAGGATTAAAGAAGACAGATAAGAAAATAAAGCTGGGGCTAGGTGGGACACTGCTCTTGGATGGAGAGACAGTGCCACAGCTTGCAAACCGAGTCTTTATTTTATAGCCAGATTCCATGAGGCAAAGTAAGAGTGTGGTCAAGATGTTTACAATATTCTCCCGGGGTTTGAATCTACTCAATTACATGCACCTGAACTCTATCAAGCTTTGTTTTGGCAGCACTTGCTGCACCTCCCACAGCCTAACTCACTTAGCCACCTGGGACCACCCGTTCGGACCATAAGGTCAAACTTACAACTATAGCCTTTGGCTGTAATTGTGCTGGGGGGGCTTTGCCCTCCAAGCTGGGACTTACCTGTGGCTTTGCCACGAGAGGACCATGCCCTGTCATTAGTCTGAGGCTTGAACCTGTGCAAATGCTATAGCCACTCTCCACAATACACCAATAAAACAAACTATCAAAAAGGGAAACTAAGGAAACAATCCCAGCCCTAGCCCGTTTTCTCAGTGGTAGGAGCTCTGGGCCCCTTCCCCCTGCCCCAAATGAAGGGTCACAGGTTCGATCCAGGTAAAGGGCATATTCTTGGTTGCAAGCTTGATCCCTGGCCCCAACTGGGCCGCATGCAGGAGCAACCAATCGATGCGTCTCTCTCACATTGATGTTTCTCTCCCTCTGTCTCTCCCCCTGGTTTCTACTCTCTCTAAAAAGCAATGGGAAAAATATCCTCCTCAGAGAACCAAGAGGACAGCGTAGGCAAATGTCTATACTCACTGCCTCCCACAACTACATCGACCACCACAGGTGCGGCTGGCCAGGGAGGGACCATGAGAGGTTGGCTCCAGGGCATGTCCAGCCCATCTCGCCCAGTCCCGCCCCGCCGGCCACCTTCTAGTTAATTTCCTTTCAATGTGCACAAATCCATGCACCAGGGCACTAGTAATTAATAAAAGGTAAAAAACAAAATGTGTTTGCAAATGATTTACTTCCTTTTATTAAAGAAGAATAGCACAAAGCTCTATCATCAAGCACATACTAAACACACAACAGTTACCATGGTAATAACTTAAGCATTGTTGTAACAGATCACACCCTCTCACCTAGAGGAGCTGGGGTGGCATTGTAGAGAACATGCACTAAGACTGGGCGTGCGGTGTGGTGTGTATGAACTTCAGGTGGGTAACTGGAGCTCAGGTTAATGGTTCTGCTGGTACTGCTAGGTGCTGGCATCATTGCTTTCCTCAGGGTCAAATACTCCCACCAGACAGATTCACAGAGTTTTGTCGTTTTGTTTTAAATACATACTAGTAGCAATAAACAGACACAACATAGAGACCAAACCAACAAACAAAAACCAAACCCTTTCAAACTCAATCTTTCCCTCCCCCCTAATTTATTATAAGCTACTTACTATTAAAGAGCCTTCTCATAAGCTTGGATATTGTTTTGAATTTCATTGTTTTGGTGTGTCTTTTGAGCCAGAACTGCACCTGCTATTGCTTGATTTCACACCTTTCTACACCCCCCTAAGAGAACCTGAGGAATAACTTAAGTGTTAAGGTAAGGTGGGTTTATTTGGACGGTGATGGATACATTTGCTATCCTGTTTGTGGCGACAGTTTCCCAGGTATATACATATCAAAATGCATCATATTGTATGCTTTAAATATGCGCAGTTTATTTTGTATGTCAATCACATCTCAAAAAGCCATTTAAAAATAAAAGTGAGTTAAGTGTTCCAGTGAGATTTTTTTTAAATTCTTAATCAATGGGATATTTTTTCCCATTGATTTTCAGAGAGAATGGAAAGGAAGGCGGAAGGAAGAGGGGAGAGAGAGAGAGAGAGAGAGAGAGAGAGAGAGAGAGAGAAGAAACATCGATCTGAGAGAGTCACATAGATGGGTTATTTCCCACACATAGCCCAGGTCTGGGAATTGAACCTGCAACCCAGGTACTCACCCTCGACCAGGAATTGAAGCCTCAACCCCTTGGTGCCAAGGCTGATGCTCTAACCACTGAGAAGTACTAGCCAGGGCTGTTCCGGTGAGATTTTTGTGCCTCTCCTGAAAATAACTGATACCTACTGTGGGCATGCGGCAGATGCCTTCCATCTGCCCTCCAAATCCACATTCTGCCTCTGTCCTGCACTCCATCCAGGAAGCTGACCTTGGGGACCACATCAAAGGACTACCTTAACTCCTGACGCTGACTGGGTTCAGCCCCGGGGGGGGGGGGGGAGCTCTGACAGGAGACTGGAGGCCAAGAAGAGATGAGTGGCCCGGGGGCTGCCAGGCTCTCTACTGCCGGCCTTTCTGCTCTACAAGTCGCTCTCCTAGGTCCCGGAGGTTCCCTTTCCTTTCCTTCCTTTCGCTCTAGGGGTAGAAATAGCTCCACTGGGTTATACACTACCCCTCCCTTCCCCTCATACATTCACACCTTTTATTTTATTTTTTTTAATATATTTTATTGATTTCTTACAGAGAGGAAGGGAGAGAGATAGAGAGCCAGAAACATCGATGAGAGAGAAACACCGATCAGCTGCCTCCTGCACATCTCCCACTGGGGATGTGCCCGCAACCCAGGTACATGCCCTTGACCGGAATCGAACCTGGGACCCTTCAGTCCGCAGGCCAACGCTCCATCCACTGAGCCAAACCGGTTTCGGCACATTCACACCTTTTAAATAGTCCTTTTGTAAGTAAAACCCCCCTAAATTATTCTAATTTGAATGTGCCATCCCTCCAGCTGGGACTGTGAATGATAAGGACATTACAATAACCATAGTGAGAAAGGGAAACATTTCTCTCAAAACACACACACCAGATCACAGAAGGATCCTGTCTGTCCGTCTATGGCTAACGCTAGAAGTTTATCAACAGAAAATTAATCCTGGGTTCAAAAACTTCATAACAAATCCTGGGTTCAAAAACTTCATAACATATACCAGTTGGCAACAGAGCAGGATAATGAAAGATAACATTTTATGCTGTGTGCAAGTTTCTCACACGGACGCTCATCCATCACAGGCAGAGAATGAACTCTGATGGCTGTATGGCAGTACCAAGGGGTGCAGTGCGATCCGGTCTCCTAGGCCACAGGCACCCAGCCAGGTGGTCAGCTGAAGCCTGCTTCTATTATCTGCAATCATATGGGGCAGGGAATTTGTTCCTTTCGGTTCCTGAGAATTTATTTGACAGCATTTTTATGGCATGACTGGGAGTGGAAGCCAAAATCTGGATGACAGCCAAAAAACATGTTTTTGGTCTGTGCGAACACTATTTGAAGTAAGGAAGCCATAATGTGTAGAGAAGCAGTAAACAGGCAAATGCTGAGCTGGTTCCAACCCAGCACTCCGGTTTAGCACAGAATTATAGAGCCACACCATGCTTCATGGGGCAGGATGGTAACAGCGCACCAAGAGGAATCAAAAGGAAAAAATGAACACCCCCCTTCTAAATGCCACAGCATCTAAACAATTCCATTCGAACACCCATCTTCAATGAGAGGATGTATAAAGGGAGAGGGTCCTATAGTTAATACATGAAAGTTCAGAGGGATTTAGTCTCTCTCTCTACCATGGGTAGCTGTCCCTTCTTCATTAAACCAAATCCTCTCTCAAAAACCAGCTTCTCCTAGCCCTAGCTGGGTTTGCTCAGTGGATAGAGCATCGGCCTGTGGACTGAAGGGTCCCAGGTTCGATTCCCACCAGGGCGCTGGTTGCAGGTTCGATCCCCCGTAGGGGGCGTGCAGGAGGCAGCTGATCAATGATTCTCTCTCATTGTTGATATTTCTATCTCTCTCTCCCTCTCCCTTCCTTTCTGAAATCAATAAAAAATATATTTAAAACAACAACAACCAGCTTCTAAAATTTTACTTGACCATCAAGATTCCCTCTGCAAAGGCCAAGGGTTTGCAAACTCAGGGAAGGCCCTGGCTTGTCTCTGGGTTCTTTCTGTGAGATAACTGACGAGAAATCCTTGTTTACATGTTCTGTTGCACACAAAATTCTTTTGATCCTGTGGGTTATCCTGTCCTCTGCAGACCTAAGAAGATACGAGCAGTGTAGACTCGTGAGCTTAAAAGAGAAAAACCAATCTCCTGGACCCAACCTCTTGGATGAGGAGGGGAAGAGACGAGGCAGTTTCCACATCAGAATCTCTTACAATCCCTCTTTCAGAGGTCCAGGCGGTCTACTGATTAACTGCCTACCTGGAAGCTCAAAGTACAATATTTCAGCTACACTTACAATAAACTCTTCCGGGACCAGATCAACCCCCACTACACCCATGACAATGAATGCTCTCTCCTCACCTCCACAGTGTTGAGATAACATCCGGCTGAACAGAATGAAGGTTCTGTCCTGTCAGTGTGACTTGTACAAGATGAACTCATACCCTCATTGCACCTGTGTAATTGTGCAACACCTCCTGCCACACGATTTGAAAATTCAGAAAAATGGGCAAGCTCTCCCGCTCCACTTTACACAACAGAGAGCCTAGAGGGAAGCTTTGTGACGGGAACATATCACAGAACAGGAGTTCAGGAAATCCAGCCTGTGCCGTGGCCAGGACACTATACCACTCTCGCCACCTGAGGGCTTATTCCTGGAGATGCCCTACAGAACCAATGGGTAGTAGAGACTCTGCTCCCTCCCCACTTAAGCCTTCTCAAAAGCGGTCAGCTGCCCGGGCTGCTGAAGCCAAGAGCTACAGACACACATTATGTGCGCTAGGGGCCTGGCTCTGCCATCTGGCCTGGTCCTGCAGAACTCAGGCTGCAGAACTGGCTGGTGTCACTGACAGCTTTAAGGGTCTATTTATTTTGGTGTCAATTAGCAAAGAGTAAAAATCTCTGACTAAACCCACAAAGGGATGTTGTTTGCAAAAAGAATAAACAAGGCAAAAACTGTTTTCAGTGCCTTCCTCTGTTTAAATTATGAATCCAGCCAAAAGCCCAAAATGAAAAGGGAGGAAAATATGAAAGAAAAATAATTTTTAGTAAAGTGATATGATTAAAGAAACAAAAACAAAGAGATTGCCAGACAGGAACAGCTTATGCTCAAAGGGATTCTTGAAATAACTTCAGAAATCAACCAACAAAATAAACCCCATAAGTCAATGGGTCATATTCCACTCAGCCTCACATTTATTTCCTCGTTTGCAATTACTTGGGAAGCAAAATATGGAATTATTTATCTAAAATATCATCGATACTTATAGACTAAGGCCTCCAGACGCCCCTTGCCTTCTGAGAATGCCTTGTGACTCTAAAGGACACCTGGCTTCAGGGAAAACAAAAGACACATTGGAGCAAGCCACCCAGGGTCCCTGCTTCGGAACCGCAATGTGGTTTCAGTGAGTGGCCATCTTGCTTGTTCCTATGGACCTAATGTATCCTTCTTCCTCCCGCAAAGAGTCAGGAATGGAGACTAATGAGTGCTTTCCCTCCGGAGGCACCTATGGCCTCTGGACTACAGGGTCCTCTTCTCTCTCACTCCTTGGATGCCTTGGCCAGGTCCTATGAACATTCCCAATTAGTGACATGTAGCCTTCCCTGAGCACTCCACCCATTTCTTCCAGCTCTTTTCACTCCTCTCTTCCCCATATTCATCGCCATGTATACAAAGAATGCCACATGGCACTTCATGGTGGTTCCTTTTCTAATCTTAGAGTCCAGGAGAGAACTGACCAGGGACAGGAATCCACAGAGAGGCAGGCATGTGGAAGGGTGGTAAACACTGGCAGGCAGGGCACTGAGAGCGGTGAGGAAAAGCAGCAGGGGGATGAGGGCATCCTCCTTGCCAAGCCACACAGTATGCAGAACCCAGTCCTACTTGCAGCCATGGGTCTTATCTGCTCACATTCTTAAAGCAGACTTGAAGCAAAAGTAAAAAAGAAAAAAAAAACTACCCACAGTGCTCTGCACAGCCTCCTTCCTTATATTTTCTGTCCAAGGTTCTGCTTCAGGGGTGAGTGAAAAGCTGTGAAAGTGTCTTGTCTGTTTATCGATGTGATTAAGAGAAATGTGGCTTGGGTCCCTTAAGAACGAAACCTTGGAGTCATCTTTCATTGCTTCTATTCTCTGCCAAGGTTTATAGAGTTCTGGCGGAGTGGTCCCCTCAGTGCCCAAGGTAAGAACGTTCCCAGGTGAGGGCCAAAGTCACTTTACTTTTTTCCCAAAAGGAAGTGTTTCCACTAAGGCCTACCACTTTTGTTACCCTTTAATCTTCGTAATTTCTTAAAAAGGAAGCAAGGGCATTAGCAACGACTTGTCAACCCTAAGCAGTTAAGACAGTGAGCTCCTTCGGGGAATGCACCGGTGTTAACTTACTGGCACATTCATTCATTTAGTTGTTCAGCACTGAGTGCTTCTCCAGGCCGGAGAGAAGCAAGGCAACCTACTGGAGAAGTCCGACCTGAGAACAAAACCACCACCATGCTTAAAAAGTGTACTAGTGCAGCAATATAATGAGTAGTTTGTATTGAATAAGGTCAATTTGTAAGAATATGGAAATTTAGTATTTTCGAGTCTTCGACTTGAACTACAAGCAGCATACAAATTCTATTAGAAAAGCTGAAAAACTTTTGTTTGCTTATTTAACCACTTTTATAAACATCTTTATTACATGTGTTATTTTATTGAAATATATTTGACGCATAATATCATGTACATTTAAGATGTACCACTTGTTAATCTGATACATTTAAACATTGTGATCTGATTGCACTGCAGTGATAATTAACACCTCCATTGCATTACATAATAATCCTTTCCTTTTAGTGGTTGTAATCATTAAGTTCTAGTCTCTGAGCAAATTTGATGATTATGATACAACTAGAGGCCCAATGCACGAATTTGTGCACGGGTGGGGTCCCTCAGGGTGGCCTGCAGAGATTGGGCCCCAGCTCGTGCCCCCAGCCTTGCAGCCCCAGCAGCCCCGCCTTGGCCTGGCACCACCCCCTCACCTGCTCCACCATCCTGCCTGCGGGGCAATCGATCAGGGCTGAGCCCCCAGCCCAGCTCCCTCAGTGCCTGGATGCCAGGTGGTGGCCCCGCCCCCCACCACTGCTGGTCACCGTCTGTGTGGCCATCAGGCCCCCCCCCTCACACCGCTTTGACCTGGCACCACCTGCTCCACCATCCCACCCTGGTCCTGCTCTTGTCGGGGCCCATTGGGGCCAGCAGCGCCTCCACTGCCACCCGCTGCCAGCACCACGTCATCGACACCCTTATCGGGTCCAGCAGCGCCTCCACTGCCACCTGCTGCTAGCACTGTGTTGCTGATGCCCACCATGTTCTGCGCTGCCCCCTGGTGGTCAGTGCACGTCATAGCGAGCAAACTCCCAGTCTAACAACCGCCCCAGGGGATAATTTGCATATTACACTTTTATTATATAGAATAGTGAGGACTACATTCACTTATACTATGCATTAGATTTCTAGGTCTTGTGTTACTACTTGTTCCTAATTTGTACCATTAACCAGCATCTGTCTTATCTCCCTACCCCTTTAAGGATTTTTAAATTGATATGTATATGCATATTTTTTAAAATCTTTATTGTTGAAAGTATTACATATGTCTTCTTCCCCTCCCCCACTGGCCTCTCCCACTCCCCACCACCCCAGGCCTTCACCACCCTATTGTCTGTGTCCATGGGTTATGCATATATGCATGAGTTCATTGGTTGATCTCTTCCCCCTTCCTCCCCTGCCTTCCCTCTGAGGTCTGACAGTCTGTTTGATGCTTCTATGTTTCTGGGTCTATTTTTGTTCATCAAATTCCACATATGAGTGAGATCATGTGATACTTATCTTTCTCTGACTGGCTTATTTCATTTAGCATAATGCTCTCCAGGTCCATCCATGTTGCAAATGGTAAGAATTCCTTATTTTTTACAGCAGCATAGTATTCCATTGTGTAGATGTACCACAGTTTTTTAATCCACTCATCTGCTGATGGGCACTTAGGCTGTTTCCAAATCTTAGCTATGGTGAATTGCACTGCTATAAACATAGGGGTACATATATCCTTTCTGATTGGTGTTTCTGATCTCTTAAAATATATTCCTAGAAGTGGGATCACTGGGTCAAATGGGAGTTCCATTTTTAAAGGGAACCCTCATACACTGCTGGTGGGAATGCAGACTGGTGCAGCCTCTGTAGAAAACAGTATGGAGTTTCCTCAAAAAGTAAATCAATATTTTTAATCTTGAGAATTTAAACAAGGGGAAAGTAAATATAAAATCTATTTCATTATATGCGTAACATGCCTTCACAGGACACCAAAAAACTAAGAAACGGGCTACCTATGGGAAGATAGGAAGAAGGGCCAGGGGACAGGATGAAAAGATCTTTTTTTTCATATATATATATCTTTTAAAATCTTTTATATTTGAAACTTTTTAATGTATTTCCTTATTTTAAAAATATGTTTAATTCTAACCAGAATTACATGTATACAAAGAATGCCACATGGCATTTTATTGTGGTTTCTTAAAATATATTTGGAACATTAGAAATATTCTTTAGTAAATAGTAGCCTTCAATGTAACACTACTATGAAAACCGAAACAAGTTTTAATCTTTTATCATGAGCAGACAGTACTAGTATTAGATACAGGGAGACCCTGCCTCCCTCTCTGGGCTCTTACCTGCTTGGCATCCCTCCTTCACTCAGCCATGGTGGCCTTCTCCCCATTCTTAGAAGGAGCTCTCTCCAGCCTCTGGGCCTTTACTTTGATAGTCCCTCCCTCTGTGTTAAACTCTGTTTCCCAGGATCTTTCCATGGCTGACTCCTCTCTTTGTTCAGGCCGTTGCCTGTATCACCTTCTTGGAGATTCCTTCCTGAGTCACGATTCCTTGCCCTGCTTTGTTTTCTTCCCCGTATTTATTGCCATGCCATTCAAATTCACCTTACTCATTTGTTTGTGTGTATTTCAGCCCCCCTCTTGATAATTGCTTCCTCTACCCTCACCCCCACCAGACTATAAGCACTAGGCAATCCAGAGTGTATACCACAATGGCAGCAAAAATAGTTGCTCAATAAAAATCTGTAAAATGAAGGAATGAATGAATGCATGCATTACAATTAATGGTGATAGACTGAAAGCTATCTAAAATCTGGAATAAAAAGATGTCCACTATTACCACTTCTATTTGACAATGTACTGAAGGTTCTACTCAGAGCAATTAGGCAACAAAATGAAATGAAAGGTATCTAGATCGGTAAGGAAGAAGTAAAACTATTTCTATTTGTAGATGACAGGATCTTGTAGAGAAAATCATAAAGAGCATGTACACACGTACACACGTACACACACACACACACACACACACACACTTAGAACTAATAAGTTCCACAAGGTTGCAGGATATACATTAATACATAACTGTCACTTGCATTTCTATACACTAGCAATGAACAATTGATATAAAATTAAGAAAACAATTTCATTCACAACAGATAAAAAAAGAGAAAAACTTAGAAATAAGTGTAAAAAAAAAAAAGAAAAGAAGTGCAAGATTTGTAGGTTGAAAACTACAAAACATTGTTGAAAGAAATTAAAGAAGACCTAAATAGAAAGACATCTCATATTCACAGATTGGAAGGCCTACATTGTTAAGGTACTGCTCCTCCTCAATGAATTTACAGATCAATGCAATCCCTAACAAAATTAATTTTGATCCTAAAATTAATATACAAGGGGCCCAGAATACCCAAAACAATCTTGAAACAGGACAAAATTGAAGAACTCACACTTCCTGATTCAGAAACCTACCAGAAAGCTACAGTAATCAAGACAGCTTGGTACTGATATAAGGATAAACATTAGATGAAACCCATATATATATGGTCAATTGATTTTTGACAAGGGTACAAAGACTGTTCAATGGGGAAAAAACAGTCTTTTCAACAAATGGTGCTGGAACAATTGGACATCCATATGTACCCACATACTTCAAAAAATATACAAGAATTAGCTAAAAATGGATCAAAGACATAAATATAAGAGCTGAAACCACAATATTTTTAGAAGAAAACATAGAAGCCTTTGTACATTGAATTAGACTGTTTTTTTAGATATAACAACAAAAGTACAACCAAAGAAAAGTAAATAAATGGAAATACATCAAAATTTAAAACTTTTTTATATAAAAGGACACCATCAAAAAGGTAAAAGACAACCCACAGAATAGAAGAAAATAATTGCAAATTATATATCTGGAAAAGATTTAATGTGCAGAATATATAGAGAACTTTTACAACTCAACAATAAAAAGACAAATAACAATTAAAAAGTAAGCAGAGGATATGAATAGATATTTCTCCATATAAAAAGAGAAGAAGGGAATGTTTACATATGTATTTTCTTGTATATGAATAAAATACATTTACATAATTCATATTGCATTGTTTGCCTGCAAAGATGGGGAACTGGATACCTAAGGAAGAGAATGTTTGTGTAGTTAGGTAGGAAAAGATTTTCACTGTAAGCTGTTTTGTAACTTTTGAGTTTTTAAGCCATGTGAATGTATTTTCTAATCCAAAATAAAGAAATAAAATATAGATTTTAGCTCTAACCGGTTTGGCTCAGTGGATAGAGCGTCGGCCTGTGGACTGAAAGGTCCCAGATTTGATTCTGGTCAAGGGCGTGTTCCTTGGTTGCAGGCACATCCCCAGTAAGAGGTGTGCAGGAGGCAGCTGATCGATGTTTCTCTCTCATCGATGTTTCTAACTCTCTATCCCTCTGTAAAAAATCAATAAACATATTTTAAAATACATATATGTATATATTTTTAAATATTTTTAAAATAATGAATGAATGAATCATATAGGGCTGTGGGAAGAACACTGGCCTAAGTTTACAGAAACCTGAATTCTAGTTTACAGAAACCTGAATATCAGTCTCCCTTTCTCCCTTTCCAAAAATCTATGCATTTTTTAAACAAAGCATGTAGACTTAAGAAAGGTTCATATGTGAGGATTCTGAACAATTAAAGGTCTAAACAGAAAAGTTTGAATTCATGTTTTTGTTTGAACAAGTTTCTAGCAGCAGAACAAGCAGCTGGAGTACCCAGTCAGTGTTGAGCAAAGTTAATCTCTCCTTCTATCAGTAGGTGGCGATACTGAGTATCAAAATGTTCAAGTCAGAATTTTGCTCTAATGGACACAAGAGCCTTAGAAATTTAGAGCCTTAGAGTTCAGCTCAACTCCCCTATTTTCCAGAAGTGAGATCAGAGTCTGAAGATTGACTGACACGGCAAAGAATGAAATCCACATCTCATAATTTTTAACTGTTTCACTCAACTACTTTAGTAAGCTAAAAAACTACAACTCCGAACTTCTTGGGAATATAAAGTTCCACCAGTCAGTCTAGGCTTGCTTATCACCTTATGCTTTTCTTCTCTAATCTAAAGTCAAATGATTATGGGAAGGGGGAGTCTCTAAATGCTAAAGCATGGTTGCTAAATTCACAGATGTGGTTATTAGTTCTTTCAAGTACCTAATTTTAAAATAAAAATATTTTCCTCATTTTATTGTCTAAAATTATGCACAACACATGACTAGTTTACAGAAACTTTTCTCCCTATTTTCATTTTACATAGGCAATTCCTAACCTGAAATGTATGGTGGGTGAATTTTTTTTTTTATTGAAATGTTGAGGAACAACCTAAATGTCCAAAAATAATAGAGATCATTCAGGAAATATTTTTAATAATTCTGAGTAGCAATATAGCGTAGTGGTTACGCAGCCACACTGCCCAGTTCAAATCCTGGTCCACCACTTGCTTGCCTTGTGCTATTGAGCAAGTTTCTTAACATCTTGAGCCTCAGTTTCCTTGTCGTCAAATAGGACTGGTAACAGTAATACTTCATCGGGTTTCTGTGAGAATGTATCCAAGTGCTCAGGACAGTATCAATATGTAGTATCTGAGGACAATGAGGCTTCTTAACCCTTTGAGAAACAGTGATTCCTTTAAAAGAGGATGCTTGCTAACTCACGGTAATTTCTAATTGGGTCTCATAAACTCTATGAGAATAAAACAGAAGAAACGTCAAACAAAATGCTTGGGGAGGCTGGCTTTGGAATATCCAGCTTCTAGCCTGCATTCACTTCTTAACTACAGGGTACTCTAAATACGCCTGGGGGTTTTTGTGTGTGTGTGTGTTTTTCCCCCCAGTTGGTGACTGGTGGGGGAGGATGTTAAGGGACAGGACGAAAGCAGCCAATTATATGAACAAGTTTTTGAAGTTCGGTATTTGCTTTCCTGTTCAAGTCTGTTGGAAGGGAGGAAGTTAGAGAAATGAATGGCCCTCCCATTCTTCTGAAATTTGAGTTTAGTTCTCTTGCTTCAGAGCAAATGCAGAACCATTTTGGGCAGACTTTGCCTTCCCTCCTTTCCCTTATTTAAATACCCCGTTAGTCCTACAAAGCATCCAGGGTAAGATCTGCATCACAACTGATATCCTGATTAGACTTAGCAGCCATAGTTGGAACTGTGGCCAGTACTCAGGTCTGGTGGTGAAGGGAACCATCCTTTATCTCCATGGCAAACCCTGGCTACAGCTATTTCTCAGACTGTAGTACAACTCTCTTTTCTGTTTCTAGAAGTCTTCAGACCACTGTGGAAATCTTTATTACAAGTGGACTCTCCCTTTTCTTGATTTCAGGGCAACATGAGGCTAGCGTGGATCTGACAGGCTACAGGAACACAGATTTGGGAGAGCAAGATTCAAGAATATCCCCTGTGAAACCTCGGAGGGACCGTAGCCAGACAGTCCTGCTTCTCCCGTTTGAGTCTGGGTCCCTAGAGACTCGCCCGGATCTGGAGCTCAGAGTCTGAGGCTCCCTCCGGATTGAAACAGTCAACCGCGCCCTCAGCCACCAGCCCGCGATGCGCCGCGCGCGCACTCCACACCTTAATATTTTACTTCAGCACTGCGCCTCCTCTGATTCTCGGTTCCTCCTAGTTGTAGAACTTCCATTCAGCCAGCCTTCTTGTGGTTCTGGATGATGTCCATTCCGTCTTTTAGTTGTATTTTTGAAGTGGTTGTTCGAGGCAGCAAACTCCCGCGTTAACCTATGCCGCCATCTTGGTTTCTCCTATTTAACTCATTTAATCCTCACAATAACCTGATGAGGAGGGTACCATTATCCCCATTTCAGTGATTGAGGAAACAGAAGCACAGAGAGGTAAAATGATTTGCCCTGCCACACAGGTAGCCAATGGTATCATCAGGAGAAACCCTGCTAGAAAGAGGGGGAGCCAGGATTCATGCTCCAGTCTACCTATTATTCCTATTTTACAAACGAGAAAACTGAGGCTCAGAGAAGTTTGACTTCAACCTCACACACAACCAGTCAGTGGCAAAACCAGGTTTCAGAGTGTATCCATTGGCCTCAATCCCCCTGCCCTTTACCAGGCTGCTGGGTTTTAAGAAAGAAGTGGATGCTCAGATACTTAGTTCCATTTCAAGCACACTGAGGTGATGGTAAAACAGCCTTCTGGTAACTGGAAGTGAGAGATGTCTGTTTGCTTCACTAATGCCTGCCATGTGCTTAGAATAGTGCCTGCACATGGTACATACTCAGTGAAGAATCATTGGAGGCAAGTCATCAAATTGGAGATATCTGGGGAGTCGATCCAGTGGAAGTGGTGACTGAGTGCTGGCGATCACAGGCAGCCCCATGTGACTAGGAAATCTGTCCAGGAAGGAGCCACTGCTCTGGGGACTTGGTCCTCTGTGGCCTGGGTACCAAGAGGCTCAGTGGGTAGAACTGTGGGCTTTGCATTGGCAGACCTGGTTTCAGATTCCTGTTTTGCCAGCAATCCAGCTTCATGATCTCAGACAAGACCTTAGTCCTTTCTTTTTCTTAGCTTTTTACTAAAGTGTAACAGGCCTAGCAAAAGTGTACAAATCATAAGTGTCTATATGCTAATATAGAATGTTGTCAGCATATAAAGAAACAGTGTATGAGCAGTGTCTCAGGAGTCCCCTTTTCCCCTCTTCTGGTCACTGTCACCCCTCCAAGGGTAACCACGATCTGACTTCTAACACCATAGATTACTTTTACCTGTTTTTGAACATTTTGTGTTCTTACATGTGTGATTTCTTCATTTTACACAATGTTGATGAGATTCATTTGTATTGCTGTGTGTAGTTGTGGATCATTCATTCTCATTGCTGTATTAGAACTCCATTGTGTGGCTATACTATATTTTTTAATCTATTCTACTATTGATGGACATTTGGGTAGGTCCAGCTTTTGGCTATTAGGAGAATTGTTGTGAACATTCTGTGTATGTCTTTTGGCTCACATCACATCATGCACATTTCTGTTGGGAAGACACCTAGGAGTGGGATTGCTGGGGTGCCTATGTTGAACTTTCATAGTTAGTATCAGTTTTCCAAAGTGCTCATATGAGATTTCTAGTTGCTTTACATTTTTGCCAACACTGGATTTAAGTTGGTTTTTTTTTTTTTTTAGCCATTCGGGTGCATGTGTAGTGGTAGCATATTGTGGTTTTAATTTGCATTTCCCTGATGACTAAGGAGTATGAGGACCCTTTCATCTGCTTATTAGTCATTTGGACAGCTTCTTTTATTAAATGCCTGTTTGAATCTTTTGTCCACTTTGAAAAAAAAAAGAATATCCCCTGTGAAATATGCTTATTAAATAGACAGTACATCTACCTATATGAAGGTATGCATGTGATCTCAAACAGTTCCCATTTATTGTACTTAATATGGTCATGATAACATCAGGATCTTACAAAAAATGTCAATCATATTCAGATTAAGAAAAAAGGTCCAATTTTAGAGGTGTGAGATAACTAGTGGGTGCAGTAAAGGCATGAGCCCAGTTTAAGTACTTTCTGGCTGAGTGATTCTGAACATATCATGGATCTGTGGTAGGTAGGTAGACAGACATGAGCAGAGCAAGGAGGACGGGCCAGGTCCAGAAGGTCACCATGGCAGAAAGCCTAGCAGCAGACACTTGTGAGATGGGACCTTGTCCCCAGGGTCACCTTTCCTGCCCAGCATCTTGCTGGTCATGTAGCTTAGACCCCCTCACCTTTCCTCCCTAGGGATAACTTCTAGGCCTCAGTGGTTTCAGCTCCAGGCCTAACAAAGCAGCAAGACCAGAGCCAGCTGTGATGACTAATGACCCCCTCCCCTAGAGCTGACCAATCAGTAGAGACCAGGACCCTGAAAAGACACATCTGGAAAACCGATGAATATTCTATTGAGATCCTCCCCTGGGGCTTCCCCTAAAATCCCCTTCAGAGCATTGAGGACGGGAACCCTGGCCCAGGAGCGTGCCAGTGCCTTTTCCTTTCACCCTCCCTCCTCCTCCCCCTAACCCCCACTCAGGTGAGTTACCTTTACCTTCTTCATTCCTAAGCACCACGGGTGGGCCATTCTTTCACCTCTGCAACTTATTTCCTAAACCCATCTCTTCTACCAGTCACTTCTCCCACCTCTTATTTTCTAAATAAACGTTCTCTTATAATGAATCTTGCCTCCTATCAGACCCCAGTGTCTAACACCTGTTGCCTTTCTCCAGCTGCCAACAGAATCTCTATAGCAGTG
>NW_005871048.1:36384675-36385940 GCF_000147115.1 Myotis lucifugus | reverse complement strand
CCCCACCCTAACACTAAGAAACAAGAAATTTCGGGAGGAAGAGGCCCAGAAATCAGGATTTTTTAAAAAGATTCCCAGGTGATTCTAATGTGCAGCCAAGGTTGAGAACCACTGCTCTATAGGTTGTTTCATTTGTAAAGGGGATTAAAAATAACAGTTACCTCGTGATCTGTTTCAAGAATTAACTTTAAAAACAGTATAGCAGCCCTGGCCCTGTTGGCTGGTACACCAAAAGGTTGTGGGTTTGATTCCTGGTCAGGGCACATACTTAGGTTGCGGGTAAGAGAGGCAACCGATTGTTGTTTCTCTCTTCCTCTCTCTCTCTCACACACACATTAAAAAACAAATAACAACAAAAAATTGTCCTCGGGTAAGGGGTGAGATTAGGATTAAAATAAATAATAAAAACAGTAAAGCAGCCCTGGCCAGGTAGCTCCGTTGGTAAGAGCATCGTCCCTATATGCCAAATTTGCATTTCAATCCCTGGTCAAAGCACATACAAGAAAGGACCAATGAATGCATAAATAAGCGGAATATCAAATCGATGCCGCCTCTCTCTCTAAAATCAATAAAATAATAAAGCAGTAAAGCACTATGCAAATGTTCTTGATATTCTTAATTATCTAATATATATGCACACTCTACAAGTATACTTTTCTCTATTAACTAGAGAAGTTTTTAAGAGATAATGATGCTCAGAGAGGTTATGGATACAGATTAAATCTGAAATGTCAGCAGCCCAAGAAACTGGAAAACATTAATCTCTGGTCGGACAGTCCCAACCCAGGACGGCTGGGTTCCCAGGGGACCAGAGTCCTCCCCACTGAGGGCGCTCGCACTTGAACTCGGCCCCAGGTTCGCGCTGCCCGCCTCTCACTGCCACACCGGCGCCCGCCAGCTCCCTCTCCATCCTCCGCTCAGGGCCGCCCCGCGGAGTCCATCCCGACCCTCCCGCCGGCCCAGGCCCAGCACCCAGCGCCCAGCACCCAGCACCCAGCACTCCCCACCCAGCACTCCCCAGAACCCTCCACCCCGAACACCGAAAACCCACCCGAAGAGGCGGGGCGAGGGGGTGGGGAACGCGGGGGTGGGGAACGCGGGTCGCAGAGACCGCCGCGGGCCCGGGCCCAAGAGCGCGGAGTGGCGCCGCCGGGGCGAGCCGCCGCCTCGGCGAGCCGCCGCCTCGCCGGGACCCAGCTCCGGGCCGAGCCGCCTACCTGGTAGCGGCCGATGAGCAGCTGGCTCCGCGACGGCGTGCACAGCGG
>NW_005871048.1:36382445-36384269 GCF_000147115.1 Myotis lucifugus | reverse complement strand
GAGGGCCTCTGGCTGCAGGGCCCCGCGCCCCGCTGCCTCCCCCGGGCCGGCCGGCGAGGCGGGGCGGAGCCAGCGGACGGAGCTGGGGCGCTGCTGCCGGCGCCGGGACACCGCGCTGATGCTCGAAGGCGGCTAAGATCGCTGACCTTTCCAGCTATGAACTGGGCACCGTGGCATCCTAACACAGGAACCGATTTGTCCTTAACAGCTTACAAAGCATTTTCAAGCCCGTTCCAAATCTGGCAGCTAGGAATTATAATGCCCGTTTGTCTTTGTTTTGTTTTGTTTTTCAGAATAAACCATCTTGTAGTGGGTTGAGCCTAAATTCAGTTCTGTCTCCACATCCTGAGCTACGATGTTGCAGCGGTTCTCAACCTGTGGGTCGCGACCCCTCTGGCGGTGGAACGACCCTTTCACAGGGGTCGCCTAAGACCATCCTGCATATCAGATATTTACATTACGATTCATAACAGTAGCAACATTACAGTTATGAAGTAGCAACAAAAATAATTTTATGGTTGGGTCACAGCATGAGGAACTGTATTTAAAGGGCCAGAAGGTTGAGAACCACTGTGAGGGAGAATCTTTTCTAGCAAGAGTCCAGCCTCGTGCGGGTGAGAGGGCGATGAGGCAGTAGTCTAAAAAATTTTGTTTCAGATTTTGTTTATGAATACTGTACACTTGTGAAGCCATTTCCTCCCCACTAGCAAAAGGGGGTTCAACACACACTCCGACTGCACAGCGCCTTTTGAAGGTGCAGTTTTACTTGGGCCTCCCTGGGAGTTGTTTGGGGGCACTGTGTGGGCATTCAGTAGCTCATTAGCTTGTCCAGATATGAGCCCTTCAGAGCTGGCTCCCCAACAATCAAGTAGTAAACCAAAAAACTATAGTATCTCATTTGCCTGAAATAATCTGTAAGTGGAAGGAGAAATTCCTTTAACCACATGCTCATTGAATGGGGAAGTTAGCCTTATGACCAGTATGTTCCCATTGCCACCCAAGACTTTCTGCATAGGCCATGCCTGGAGATAGATAACAACAGTTGTAGTAGGGTAAAAAAATTAGGCACTGCATCCCTTCAGGGTAATGAATCTGATTCCATGGGAGTTATTTTAAAGCTTTATAAGTTGTAGATAACTGATAGCAATGGAAACTAATTTTTGTTTACACTTATGCAAACGAATTCTATCCAGTGGAATGACCCCCACCTCTACCCTCACCCTCACCTCCATCCTCACCCCTATTACCATGGAAAAAACAGTTTTTACCTCCACTTGCACATTTAATATTTCTGATCTGTACTTTGGATTGTCCTTTGAACTGGTTTAACACTATACCAGTTTCCTCATTAATGAGTTAACTAAAATATTTAACATGTATGCATTTTCATATCTGTATAAAGGTCATGATTTCATCTTTTTTTGAAAACTATCCTTTAATACATTGAATGTTTCCCTTTTACATACATAGTTTTTTTCTTTGCGTGAAGTAGATTAGTTTATAGTACATCCACTTTTTGACTCTGGTAAATCAATAAAATTTAGCAGGAAAATATTTAAATGTAGCTTTAAAAAGAATAATTTTGAAGAGCTGTTTGACTCTCATTATGTTAGGACTTGGAAATTCCATGTGAAGAAGACCCTTTAGGAAACCATGAAGGACTGAGAATTTTTAACTATGGCCCTTGCATGTCCTTCTCTCCTGTAACTGTTCCTGATAAAAATCTCATTGCCCAATCCATGGCTGCTAATCTGCAGCAACTGCTTCTGAAACTAGCTAAACTTGCAATGAGCTTTTCTCATGTCCTTCATTTTCAAATAAAAG
>NW_005871048.1:36378876-36382306 GCF_000147115.1 Myotis lucifugus | reverse complement strand
ATGATGTTGATTTGCACTATTATTTGAACACTTTGCTCAGGTGGCCATTTCCCCACTGCAAAGTTACTATTTTACCCTTGGCATTAATAAGTATTTTATGGGGAGATATTTTTTTAAAATATATTTTGTTGATTTTTTACAGAGAGGAAGGGAGAGGGACAGAGAGTTAGAAACATCGATGAGAGAGAAACATCCATCAGCTGCCTCCTGCACATCCCCCACTGGGGATGTGCCCGCAACCAAGGTACATGCCCTTGACCAGAATCGAACCTGGGACCCTTCATTCCACAGGCTGACGCTCTATCCAATGAGCCAAACCGATTAGGGCTATTGGGAGATATTTTGAGAATATGTGTATATTGTATTATTCTTAAAACGTTTGCTTATTCTAATATCCACTAGTTCTTCTTGCTTCAATAAATCAGTATGGTTGACAAATGATGATTTTCTAAATCAGTGATTCCTTCTTTATCTATTACTTGCCTTTCTACTGTAAAGAACGTTCCCTCTCCCCACTTATTTATATCACCATGAACTCATCGATTCTTCTTTCCATCAATATGCTATAATACTTTGCTATAATTATTTCAGTGTGCAAATTTCCTTGAGTTGGGCAGTGGGAGCCTCTTCAGTCTGGCGCTCACATCCTTTTGGCATGTCCTCTTTAATCCTTACTTTTTGATACAACAAAATAGTCTAGATTCATCTTGTACTTTTCCTTCCCCAACCCTGGAATCAGACATTTCTCCAAGGAACCTTGGTTCCTTTTCATAGAGGGTGGCACCTAGAAACCAAGATTTGTGCTATAGGTGTGCTCATTGCTACTGGGCTGTCATTGCTTCGAGGCTCTCTCACTAGACAAAGATAGGAACTAGATGTATGTAGGTATACACAAACACATACATAAGTATATATACACACCTACATACTATATTGATACACATCTGTAGAAAAAACCTCTAGTTCATAGTGAATACCTTCAATTCTATTTCTCCCTTTACATAGGTGTATGGGTTGTACCAATTTTCATTATCTCCAGCTATTAAAAAGTACTATATTTTTTTCATTTTTTTCCAACCTGATATGAGAAATAGCATCTCTGGATAGTTTATATTTGTTATTAAATTCCTCTTATTATGAGTAAGGTTAAACATTTTTTCATATGCTGAAGGGTCATTTTTACATCATTTTTGTGAATTGTGTCATTTTTTTAATGGGTTTGGGGTATTTTTCCCCTCAATTTTAAGAGTTCTTTATATATTAGAGATATTACCTAACTGTAAAATACATCACAAATATTTTCTCCCAGTTTGTCAATTGTCAAACATTGTATTATGGTGTTTTTTACATGCCAAAGTTGTTGTTTTTTAATGTAGTCAAATTTATCAACATTTTCTTGTATTGCATCTGGACTTGAGTCATAGAATTTCCTTACACCAAAGTTAAAGTAAAATTCAATCATGTTTTCTTCTAGGACTTGTATGGTTTCAGATTTAGCATTTAGTTCCCTGATCTATTGGCATTTATTTTTGTGCATGATGTGACATATAGATCTAATTTTATCTTTTCCCAAATGATTATCCAGTTGTCCCAGCACCACTCATAAGAAAATAAAGACGTCTATCTTTGCTCTAGTGATATGAGATGCCACTTTATCATATGCTTAATTTCTATATATACTTGGGTCGATTTCTGGGCTTCCTGTTCTATTCCACTGGCCTCTCTGTTGACTCATGCACCAGTACACAGTTTCAGTTACAGGCATTACAATATTTTTAAGGTATTGTAAGAATAGTGACTCCTTAAAGCTTTATATTTTTAATGTTTTCCTGGCTGTTTCTACATATTTATTTTCTTGAAAATACATTAAATTTATAAATTAAGGGCAACTGAAATCTTTTATGATACTAAGTTGTATCTAAAAACAAATGTTAACTTTTATTAAGGCCTACTTTTTAAATTAATTTAAAAAGTTTTTTAGAGACAGAGGAAGGGGGAGAAGGAGAGAGAGAAACATCAATTTGCTGCTGCACTTACTTATGCATCCATTGGTTGCTTCTCACATGTGCCCTGATCAGGATCGCATCCACAACCCTGACACGTCAGGACAGGGCTCTAACCAACTGAGCTACCTGGCCAGAGACTATTAAAGTCTATGTTTGTATCTTTTAAAAGTGTTTTAAAATTTTCTCATATCAATTTTGTGCCTTTCTTGTTAAATTTATTCCTAAATATTGCATCTTTTCTGTTGCTATTGAAAGGGGGCTTTCTCTACCATTCTATCTTTTAACAGGTTATTATTTGTGGAAATGAAGGCTACTGATTTCTGTGTGGTAACTTATATTTCACCAAGTACTGAATTATTTTACTGTTTGAGTTAGTGTAATCATTGATTTTATTTTAGGGTTTTCCCAGTACGTAATCTTATCAGAAAAAAAACCTTCCAATTAGTTCAAAGATGCAAAAGTTAGGATGGAAATCAAAGCAGCTCCCAATTCACAACTGGGTATAAAAGTTAATTGTTTGGTAGGAGGGGTGCTTGGAACTTGGGATATTATTTTTTGTATGGAAAGAATCTTATACATGGCTTTTATTCTAACCTACACAAAACCTATTTAACCCATAGTTAAAATCTTATTCCTAAAGTCCGTAAGAAAAGACCAACAACCTAATGTTTAAGTGGGCAAAATACAGGAACATAATAGTTTATAGCAAAGGAAATATAGTCCAGCCAGTGTGGCTTAGTTGGTTGAGCATTGTCTCATGCACCAGGAGGTTGCCAGTTCGATTCCCAGTCAGGACATATGCCCAGGTTGTGGGCTCAATCCCCACTATGGGGTGTGCAGAAGGCAGCTGATTGATGTTTCTCTCTCATACATGTTTCTATCTCTCCCTCTTTCTTCCTCTCTCTAAAATCAATAACAACATTTTTTTTAATGTAAGTGGTCATTAAATACATGAATAGATATTCAATATCATCAAAAGGAGAAATACAAATTAAAACTTCAATAATATAACATGGATACTAGTGATAGCACAAGGCTTTGAGTAGGGTGTAAAGAAATAAGCCCTCTTATATATTAATCGCAGAAATGAAATTTGACACAACCTCTAAGGCAAACATTTTGCCTATATGTCAAAATGCACATACACTTTAACCAACAAATCCAGTTGTATGAATTTATCCTCCAAATATACTCAATGTAAGAAACTTTATATACATCAAGATATTCATTTTAGCCTTATTTTTATTAGAAAAAGACAAATAGTAGAGCCTGGTCAAATTAATTATGGGATACTAAACAATCAATTAAAATGATGGTATGGAATAATATTCAAGATATACCCTTAAATTTTAAAAGTTAAGCAAAGAACTATGTATGGTATGCTTTCATTTGCTTAAAAATATATGTACATATGTATGTGTGTA